>NC_034612.1:4903030-4917984 GCF_900095145.1 Mus pahari
TNAAAAAAAAAAAAACAATGTGTTTTCATAAAACAAGCTTGTGTTCATTGACCCATTAGAAAGCAGCACTGTCACCCCGTTACCACAGGTTCAGACTGCGGCAGTTTACCAGCCCTGCCTCACCCCCCTCCCCCGAATCTGAGTTTATTGGCTACTAATAAGAAATGTTTTTGTGTTTATTTGCACATGAGTGTATTAAAATCATGACAGTTGACTGTAAAAATCATGACATATGACTGGAATAAGTCAGTGATGTGTTTAAGGACTCGCTGAGAGAGAGCAGTGTTGAATACATCATCCCAGGTCTGGGTCAGCTGCCACATAGCTGCACAGCACAGCAGCTGCCCACTGCCACTCTGCAGGGCTGGGAACACTCCCTGTCAGCCTTAGCGTTCCTGTTGGTTTTATTTTAGGTGAGGACAAACACTAGAGGCAGTTTGATGACCATGAAGTGTGTTCTGTAAGATTTAAGAAGACATTGTGCTGAATTCAATGCGTAATTAACAGCATCTATCTTAGAAGACTGGCTTGATGAGTTGTGATGGTTTGTGTCATTTTCTGTTCTGAGTGCGTGCGCTCAATAAGCCTATTACACTTCTCACACTTTTATATTATTAAAAATACTGCCATCAGCCAGGTGTATGGTATATACCTTTAATTCCAGCACTTGGGAGGTTAGCAGCATGGATTTTTGTGAGTTCAAGGCTGGCCTGATCTACATAGTGAAGTCAAAGACAGCCAGGACTACATAGAGAAACCCTGTCTCAAAAAATAAATAAGCAAATAAATGAATACAAATTTAAAAAAATTTATTGTCACTACTGAAGCTCCTTTGTATTTTTCTATGGCATTAAAAATTATTTAGCCGGGCGTGGTAGCGCATGCCTTTAATGCACTTCAGAGGCAGAGGCAGGCGAGTTCTGAGTTCGAGGCCAGCCTGGTCTACAGAGTGAGTTCCAGGACAGCCAGGGCTACACAGAGAAACCCTGTCTCGAAAAAAACCAAAAAAAAAAAAAAAAAAAATTTTTTTTTTTTTGTTACTTTGCAAAGTTGCTGCACAGAATGGCGTTTTATTGCACCTCATGTCATACTCCTAAGAAAGGAATTAAAAAAAAAAAAATCCCCAAACAAAAAAAACCCCACAGTTCTAGAATTTTAGTGCTAAGCTATCAATAAGTTTGCTTCCTGGATAAGCCACTGCCTTCAAGGACAGAAAAGAGAAAGGTCAGAATTTGCAAATTCTTGAGTGTTGACTGTTCCAAGTTGCCTACCTAGTGCAGCGGTGCCAACACAGTTATGTCTGGCTCAGATGGGGTGGGTGCTGAGGTAAAGGTAGGAAAGAGCCTTAAAGCCTCCCCTTTCCCTCTGAGACAAGGCTGTATCCCGGGCTGGCCTCAAATTGTCTGTGTTGTTGAATATGACCTTGAACTTCGGATTCTCATGCCTCCAGCTGGGATTGAGCCACAATGTTGTGTTTCTTCAGTGCTGGGTCTGGCCTGGACTTGATTCATGCCAGGCAAGCATTGTACCTGTTAAGTCTCATTTTCAGCCAAAGGACATTGTTTTATCATTGGAATTATCTCTTCCTGCCTTTGTAAGTGTTCTTCAAGGAGAATGGATGATGTGAACAGTTATGGCTTACCTTGTTCTTCTGTGGGAATACTACTCAGGTCTCCTCAGTATATCTGCAGTATACCCCAAATTTAAGGAAATGATAAAAATTTGATGAGTATTCCATTCAGACCCAGACCTTCATCGTTCCTACACCACTTACCAGGACTTGCACATGACAAAGCAGCCTGCTACTAAAATTTACATTTAAGGTGACAAGACACAAGTATTCTACTATTCCTTAAAAAATGTTGGATGCTGGCTAAATTTTACCCTTTGTTAGACTTTAAGTAGACCCCACACACATCAGCCTAGTCCAGCGGTTACCAGTTGCAGGGGTAGTGTTTTTACTCTCTTAAAGGGGAACTGAGAAGACACCTGTATTGACGTGTGTGTTTGCATTGTAGGGGACAACCAAAGGCAATGTAGAAAGAGAAAATTCAAGGAGTGATGCAGTATTTGGCTACACGCATCACACACATGCACATGCACACACACATGCACAGCTCTTTGATTTAAGGCTTGGCCAGTTTTGTTTCATTTGACCAGAAGAACTGAGAGTTGTTAAGGAGAATGAGGAAAGGTCACACTGAGTGGCTGTAACCATCAGATTAAGCACTGGCTGCCTCTGTCTCAGTCACTAAGTACAGCTCCTGCAGGTGCCACTTTGTCCTTCCGCTTGTCAAAGCTGTCTCGTCACTTAGATGCAGCTGTGGCCGTGCTCCTGCCCCTCCCTCCCTCCCTCCCTCCCTCTCCACAGCACTGATTGCCTGCACTGCTTTCTGTTACCCTTCCTTGGTGTGTTAACTTGCCTCCTTAGTGCACCTGCTCCTGGAGGTTGTATTCGGCATTAAATCCTAAAGTTAGTTACTAGGTCTTGTGTCCTTCCTCTACAGATTAGAAAATTAATTTTCATAAGGATATTTTTATATGCCTATATATTTTTTTAAATAAGCGAGGGCTTGCTAGTTTCTGTTGCCATGCTGGTGATCAAACCCAGGACCTGTTTCCTGTGGAATAATCACTTTATCTCTAAAGACTTGTTATAGGGGAGTACTGTTCCAGTCTCTGCTCTGCTGCTGTGAGGAGACGCCATGACCAAGGCTGCTTATGAATGACAGCGTGTAATTGGGGCTGGCTTATAGTTTCAGAAGTTTCATGGCAGGAAGCATGGTGTAGGCACGGTGCTGTAGCAGTAGCTGAGAGAGAGCCCATGTCTGATCCACAAGTTTCAGGAAGTGAGGGATTGCGACTCACAGCTCTTCCAACTAGGCCACACCTCCTAATCCTTCCTAAATAGTTCAGCAGCTAGGAACCAGACGTTCAACTATAGGAACCAGTGGGGGGACCATTTGTATTCAAACCACCACAGAAACCCAAAACCCCTGGCCATTTTCATTCCTTTTTAACTTATTTTATAGACTCTTTGGTTAGCTATCTAGTGATAATATTGAGAACTTCCCCAGAAGGAACAAATATGCATCAGATTAAGAGTCCTCTTCCTGCTTTCTGCAGGCCGCAAATGTCCCTGCTAGCAGAGAAATGCGGTGTGGTGTTTAGAAGCTTGAAGTTTGTGTGGGCCCTCTTACAATCCAACCTTCACGGAGCGTCTAGATAGTCGTAAAGTACCTGCTTGGGGCTAGAAGAGAGCAAATGAGTGTGAGCTACGCGGCGCGGCTTGAAGAGAGCAAATGAGTGTGAGCTACGTGGCGCAGCGCAGCAGTGGTGGGGCTGCTAAGTCAGAACGCCTCTAGGGAGAACCAGGCTAATGCTGCCGTTAGAACTGCTGCCCCGTACATAGCATTGCTGCAGTTTCTGATATGTAGGAAAAGGCCAGGTTGTCGTTTTGAGATGTAATTCACTTATTTACATAGTTTATGGAATAAATACAGCCTGGGTGTCCTGCCTGCAACCTCTTACTTAGTTTGACCTCAAATCCAAGGCTTTGTCTATGGCATCAGTCAGGCTGGCTTACGCTCGGGTGCCAGGGTAGTCACACTTCTCCAGGAGCAAGTGGATTATATTACCCAGCACACAGTGTTTCCTGAATGGACCCTGAGTAAATGGACGGCTGTAGCATCAACATGCACATGGAGCTGTATAAGACAGTCTAGTACAGTTTTGACTGGCATTCATGAAGATTCTCTTTCACTGTGGAGAGAGTGGGGGCTCAAATGTCTTCTGTTCTGGATTAATTACAGCATTGTGTCAGACAGACAGACCAAGCATAGATCGTTTCTGGATCCTCTGGAACTGGGGCTGGTGCCACAGCAAAGCCGCCGTGAGCCCACCAGGCAGAGTCCCGCAGACAGTGCTGCAGAGGTGACTCAGTGGTTAAGATGACTGGGTCCCAGCACTCAGATCAAGTGACCCACAGCCACCTGTAGCTCCAGCTCCATTGGAGGTCAGAAAGGTGACCCCACCTTCCCAAATCACAGGACTGATCTTTCTGGGGAGCGGGGCCTCTGAAGACTCAGCACTCTCGCCCCTTGGTAAGGGCCTTCTAACTACGTCTAGCTAGATGTTGGCTGCTCTCCCCCATCCTTTTTTAATTTTTTATTTTTGAGAATTACTTATTTTTATTTTGTGTCTATTGATGTTTTTCCTGCATGCATGTCTATGCACCACATATGTACAGTGCCTATGGAAGCCAGAAGAGGGTATCAGGTTACCTGGGGCAGGGTTTACACACAGCTGTTACAGGCATAATGTTATTGCGCACTATGTAAAATTTACCACTTATTATTAAAATGCTGATTTATGTATCCCACTATCTAATTTCAATCCCGACCAGGCACTGTAATGCTTTCATGCTAAGAATCTCCAGTTGAGGTTTTGTCCTTTACTATCTAGTGTAAATGCCAATTTAATGTCTATTGTGTAGCCCCTATGGCCTGGAGTCTGCAGTGACCCTACCCCCAAATGAATTCTGATTGGTCGGTAAAGATGACAATAGCTGTGCAGAAGACACATAGATGGGGTTTAGGTTTCATGGGCTGAGGGGAGAGGAGGACCAGGAAGAAGATGAAGAGTGTGGTGGAGAAGGAGAAGCAGCCTCAGGTCTGTAGAGTCAAGAGCGCGTGGCCCTGAGGACTGCCCAATTGGAGCCAAGAGCACTCCAGATGAAACACAGTAAGTAAGAACTCAGGGTTATTGCTAGGAAAATAGATTCTAACAACATGGAGGGTAGGCAGCTGCCCAGCTCTTGTGTTGTTAAGGTTTATTATAAATATAAAGATTGAATGTGTTTCTTATCCAAGAACTCAATGACCAAGATGGGGTAGAGACCCCGGGCCGGTAGGTAAAATACTTTTTACAGCACTCTCCTGTCTCAAGTATGTATAAACAGTGCTTACCGTTTATTCAGATTTGTCAATAAAAGCTGGAAAAGCCAATAACTAGGCCATAGAGAAAATATAGGGCAGGACTTCTGCCAGCCATGGGAGGGAGTGGGGAGGGAAGGACAGAGGGAAGGGTGAAGAGGAGGGGAGGGTGGGAGGAAGAGAGGGTTTGCCACAAGGAAGGGGTCCATGGAGATACTATGGGAGAGCACACCTGAAGTCTAGAGAGCTAGATCTCGGGGGTCTCTGCTGGAAGGTAGCAGATGTGATTAGAGGATTAGAATGGAATTATAATGCCTAGTTATTGTGCTTTTACATATAAATCCTAGTCTCAGTGTTGTTATTGGGGAACTAGCTAGGATAAAGAAAAACAGCCAGTGTTTTAATTTACTCCATACATTTTAATATTCATTGTTACAGACTATTAGCTGCCATGTGGGTTCTGGGATCCGAACCCGGGTCCTCTGAAAGAGCAGTCAGGGCTTCTGACTGCCAAGCCAGCTCTCCAGCCTCCAGTGCTGAGTAATTCTGACCAGTGAAGCACTGCTTCCTCAGCAGCAAATGCTCAGAAATGGGCCCTGTGTCAGCCTCGGCTGTGCTCCTCTTCCTAGGACAGAAAATCCTTTCCACTTTGGCCTTCAGACTTTTCCAGGACTCCTGGAAAGCCCGTAGAATTGTTCTTTAAAAAGGTAAACAGAGTCCTTGTAGAGTCTGTAGCGATCTCTGGCCAAAAAGAGCAGTGGCTCACCTTCCCCACTGACCCATGATCACTCTGTTCCTTTGAGCTCTGTGTGAGCCCTGAGTTTCATGGTTATACTAGTAGTGTCAGTCCTTCTACTCCAAAAAGAAGTTTAAAGTGACCTTGTGATTCCAGAGTTGACTTAAGATTTAAGGCCCCTACCAAGGAGAAATTGTAAGGTCTAGATCTTGAACCCCTGTCTTCTACCTCATAGAACTGGGGCTCACGGGGTGGGGTGGGGGTGGGGGTGGGGCTGAGCTTTACTGAGGATGGTACTACAGTATGGGCAAAGTGAAGCCAGGAGGGTCAGGCAACTCAAGGCCCCCGTGGCCAGTAGAAAGCAAGCTTTTGCTGAGTAAATGACACCCTGCTGTGTCAGATGCATGCCGAGTGTGGAGTAGGATTCTCAGCTCCCAGTCAGTGAGCATAGCAGGTGAGAGCAGATGTAAAGAACTGGGTGGAAGCCGGCAGTGGTGGCTCACCTCTAATCCCAGCCATCAGGAGGCAGAAGCAGGCGAGCCTCTGTGAGCTCAAGGCTAGCCTGCCTGGTCTACAGAGTGAGTTCCAGGACAACCAGATCTATTACACAGAGAAAGCCGGTCTTGAAAAACAAAACAAGAGGCTGGAGAGATGGCTCAGTGGTTAAGAGCACTGACTGCTCTTCCAGAGGTTCTGAGCTCAAATCCTAGCAACCACATGGTGGCTCACAACCATTCGTAATGGGATTCAAAGCCCTCTTCTGGTGTGTCTGAAGACAGCTACAGTGTACTCATAAATAAAATAAATCTTTAAAAAAAAGAAAAACAAAACAAGCAAAAAAGATAGGTGGAGGCAGGAGGTTCCTGAAAACAGCCTTGGGTACATATTTCCAGTTATGACCAGCAAAGTTTAATTGTGGCAAACTCATGTCTTTGAGCTCGGCTTCCTTATTTACAAAGGAGGCTGTAATAGTCCTTATTATTTGGGAGCAGTTTAGAGAGAAAGTGAGGTGCTATATTCATGGTATATAGTGTAGCATTAGACACTTGATCCAAGATACTAGCAACCAATTAGCCTCCCATGAAGTCAGAGCTTTCTCAGCCTTGGTATTGTCAATATCTGGACTAGAAAGTTTGTTAATTGTGAGCTAACCTGTGCCTCAAAAGGTATTGTCAAAGGTACAATAGGGCAGCTTGAAGATCTGAATGGGATTATTTGCAATTATATGGCCACATAGACTTCACACAAAATGAGTGTTCCCATGTGTTAAGCAGAGGATGTTAGTTAATCAGAGAGGCTGAAGGAAATAAAATCACAGGGAAAAAACAAAACAAATTAATCCTTTCTTTGGAGGGGGTGGTGGGGGACAGGGGGACAGCAGCAGAGAGGAGTGGCCGAGGAGCCCTGGACTAGCTTGTGTAAAGGCTGAAGCAGAGATGACTTGGTTTCCATGCCCTTGGAAACTGGCCTATCGCCTAGGAAAGTCACGTGCTTCTTTTTCATTTGGTAAGGAGGAACTTATATACGAATGACCCCCATCTTCATTTTCATTCTGGGCTTTTAAGGTCTAATGCAGGAGCTTTGTGTGTGTGTATATGCTCTGTGTGTGTATATATGTATATATATATGCATATATATATATGCATGCTCTGTGTGTGTATATACACTCTGTGGATAGATGCAGCCCAGAGGAGTCCTACGCTTGTAGATGGTATTGGAGGTAATGGACCCAGTAAGCTCATGACGGAAGGAAGGCTGTGTGGAGGTGGGGACAGGCGATGCTTACTCAGTTTGCGCCTTCCTCAGTGTATTTACTAAGGCCAGGCTTTGAACAAGTACAAGTTGAGGTTGGCTTGACAGCTTCCCAAGAGAAGTCCCAGTCCACATTACAGTGGTTAACCCTGGCCATGGTCAGCTTGGGTGGCTAGGAGCCCTGGAGGTTGGTAAAGCGCACATCTGGGTGTGTCTGGTTGATCTAGAGATCATGGACTCTGACCTGATCCATGGAACACTCCCTTGGTAGCACTGAGGTGATAAGAGGGACATAGGCTTAGGAGGCAGGATGTTGCCTGGAATGTGTCTTACTCCTTCCTGTACTCCTAGGTTCTGCTTCCTGTCTGTCATGAAGTGGGCAGCCTGTCTCGGGCACCAATACCATCATCACATTGTGCCGAGCACGCAGAGCCTTGGAACTCTGGACTGAGGTCCCTGAGCCTGTGGGTTAGAACAGCTTCCTCCTCTCAGTTGCGTTCTTCGTTCCTCGGGTGTTTAGCTACATCTTTTGAGCGATTGCTTGGTACAACGTGTCCACCTAGGCACTCAAAACATAAAGGAGCAAACAACATGGCTCTTCATGGAAGAGTCATCTTTTGGTGGAGGAAGCAGCCATTGAACAAAGGTACACACAGGAAGTGATAAAGCCAGTGGGTAGCAGAGCCCTTTGGAGTCTTATGTGAGCCTGGTTAAGTCATATAAACCTCCTCCTGAGATACCGTGGCCTTCAGAGGTTTGATGTGGGTGTCCACATGACCAAATGGCCACTGAGCAGACAAGGGTTCACAGGGCACCACAGTGCCGGTCAAGAGGTCCTTAAGGCTTATGTCTCTTAGCTCCTCTATTTTAAACGTGTTTGTTTGCAAGCTGCACATGGTAGTACATGCCTGTAATCCTAACACTAGGGGTACAGGAGGATCAACTTCAGCTGCATAGAGTTCAAGGTCAGTGTGGGCTATGGTGTGAGGCCTTGTCTAGAAACCTTAAAACAAATAGATAAACAACAACACGTGTGTTTATGGAGCATCAGTGGGGGGGGGCAGGGTGGGAGGGATGCATGGAGTTGTTCTCAGTAAGCGCAGGACTTCTGGTACTCCACATTCTTATCATTGGGGATCATAAAGCCAGTGTAAGGCCAGATAGAACAGTCGTGTTTCTTCTGCAGTTCTTGGTACAGTTTCATTGTATTAGCCGGTGCTAAAGCCCCTGTGACCGGCTTTTGTTTGAGTTTATGTAAATCATCATCCTTCCTGGACTTAGGGTCTTTACCATCAGGTCATAAAGTAGAAATAACGTATCAGCACAGCTAGCGGGCCTGTTCACAGACGTGTTGTCTTCCATTGGACCTGGGAACTGTTTGTGGGTGCATTACCAGTTTTCTTTGTTGACATCCATGTGTTGTTTTTGTTTTGTTCTTTTTTTGCTTGCTTGTTCTTTTAAAGTTAGTGTCTCCTTATGTAGCCCTATGCTGTGTAAGTCAGGCTGGCTTTGAACTTACAGACGCCTGCCTGTGCCTTCTCAGTCCTGAGGTTAGAGGTGCGTTCTATGCTCAGCAGCAGGTATAAATTAATCAATGTACAGGGAATTATATAGGGAAATAAGAACAATACATAATAAATGTCGACTGCACAGATGCACGTTACCGTGCCTTAGATAGATCTGGTCGCTTTCTGTGTGCCTGGGTATCTGTAGTCATGAGATCTGCAGCTGCATAGTTTGTCTACTATTTCTATTATTATTATTATTATTATTATTATTATTGTTATTTTTGTTTGTTGTTGTTGTTTTTCGAGACAGGGTTTCTCTGTGTAGCCCTGGCTGTCCTGGAACTCACTTTGTAGACCAGGCTGGCCTCTAATTCAGAAATCCGCCTGCCTCTGCCTCCCAAGTGCTGGGATTAAAGGCATGCGCCACCACGCCCGGTTTATATAGGTTTTTTTTGTTTGTTTGTTTGTTTTAAAGATTTATTTATTATTATATGCAAGTACACTGTAGCTGTCTTTAGTCACACCAGAAGAGGGCATTGGATTCTATTACAGATGGTTGTAAGCCACCATGTGGTTGCTGGGATTTGAACTCAGGACCTTTGGAAGAGCAGTCAGTGCTCTTCCCCATTAAGCCATCTCGCCAGCCCCTTATAATAGTTTTTAATAAAAGTTTTCCACCTGTTTTTTTCTGAAATAATCCCTTGTGTTAAACATTTACATTTTCCTAACTTTTCAGTATTATAAATATTACTTATGGGTATGTAATATTTCCCCATTGATTCAAAGAACCCTTATTTTAATGAATTATTTTTTATTTATTTTATGTATATGAGTACACTGTAGCTGTCTTCAGACACACCAGAAGAGGGCATCAGATGCCATTACAGATGGTTGTGAGCCACCATGTGGTGGCTGGGAATTGAACTCAGGACTTCTGGAAGAGCAGTCAGTGCTCTTAACCACTGAGCCATCTCTCCAGCCCCAAGAACCCTTATTTTAGTATCCTTAATTGCTCACTATATAAAAGCCAAACATTGAGGGAATTTAGAGCCTGAAGGCCGAGATCCTGGTAATCTCACAACTCACAGATAATTGTGAAAATTACTTATGATTTCATGGCAAGACTCTTACATGTATGCACCCGTGGAGGCCAGAGATCAATGTTGGGTGTCTCTCTGATCTTACTGTTTGAGACAGTCTCTCACTGAGCCTGGGAATTACTGATCTGCTAGAGTGGCCGACCACTGATTCCCTAGGAATCCGCCCGTCCCCACCACTGTCCTGCCTTTGATGTGGCTTCCGCTGAGGATCTGAACTCAGGCACGTATGCTTGCATATTGTGCTTTAATAGACTGCGCCATCTCCCGATTTACAAAATGGCTGATTCCAGGTTGTTTTCTCTCGATGATGTGATAAATTACTCCATTCTTTAGTGATCTTCTGTAAGTACAACCCCCCCCCCCCCCCCAACACACACTTTACCTGATCTTCTGCATCAGTTTGCAGTGTCTGCTCCCTTCTAGTACAGATGGCTCGTGCTCTGTCTAGGTCACCACTCTGGTACTGAGTCTGTCTTCTCTTCTGTGATCATCTTTCCTTCCTCTGCTATATTGCCTCAACCACAATGGTTTTGGGATTGAGCTGGCTGAGACAACAGGAAGATGCATATTATAGAAAAGCTGGAATCCAGTGGGCCATGTGCTCTCATGGAGATGCACCAGCAGCACTGTGTGTGTGTGTGTGTGTGTGTGTGTGTGTGTAATCTGAAGGAGGGCACAGGTTAGCTAATCTCAGTACAGTACATTGCCTTGTTGAGTGTGTGGGAAGAGGAAGCTGTGGTTGATACTTTATGCACCCAGGGGAGGACCTTGGCATTCCCATGGGTCTGAGGCCATGTCATGTCCTGGATGCTCATTCAAATCTGGGTTGACTTGCTCCCCACACTCTTAGCAATGATTTCCCCTTAATAGCAGATTATCCCCTACAACGATGTGAAATACTCTTTCAGACGCTTCTCTTACCTACACATTGTTGATCCCACACCATCTGAGCCCTGTCAAAAGTTGTCTATATTCACTGTCTTCTTCCATTCTGTTTCTGTACCAAAGCAGTGGTCATGTGTTCGAAGCAGAATTGGTCTGTGTATTGATGTATTTGTTCAAAGTTGGCTGTTTTTCTTTAAGAAGCTTGTTGGGGGGCTGCAGCTATGACTTAGTGGTTAAGAACACAGATTGTTCTTCCAGAGGACCCAGGCTCAATTCTAGTACACACGTGGAAGCTCACAATTGTCTGTAACTCCAGTTCCAGGGAATCCAATACCTTCACACAGGCACACATGCTGGCCAAAGCAGAAATGAGCATTTAAAGAGAGGTGGGGGGAGCAGCAGAAGCAGCAGCTTGTTGTGTGTGGGGGTCTCTCTGCTTGGCTTCCAAGATCCTACATTCTCTCCTGTGTCACTGGCTGCACCTCCTCTCCTCCATCTATTGCCTCCTCCAACTCTTCTCTCTAAGCCTGCTGGCCACATCTCTCAATGTCTCCCTGCTGTCTGTTCCCATGGCCATCGCGTCCCTATGCTCACAACTGCTGTATTTGTGGTCTACCCCAGACTTAGCCCTAGGTGCTCGTCCTGTCCCTCCATGGAAGGTAAAACTCTGGGCTGATCACCACCTCAGACTTACTCCCCGTTAACCCTACCTCTAGCGCGGCGGAGGCAGGTCAGTCTCTGAGCCATCTCTGCGTGTCAGGTTTCAGGCCAGTCTGTTTCAGAAGTCAAAGCTGAGTATCTAACATCCAGTGGTGCTTTTGAGCCCCAAGCCTCTGCTGCCGCACCTCCGGCTGTTGGGAGGCGAAGAGAAAGAGGTTCTTTTTACTTGTTTAGCTGATTTGTAAAGAGTCTTTGAAATAAATGGGACCATTTTTGTTTTAAATTCCACTTCTTAATGTTTCTTGAAGGCACAGTATAAAAGCTTCCCTATAGAGAGATTTTTAAAGTTTAATCTATAAGAAAAGTTTAAAAGGTACCGTAAGTGAAATCTGGAGAGGACAGGCTTTCCCTGCGTCTGATTTCGAAGGGAAGGGCTTACTTAGACTGCTCCGATTGATACTGCTCTCCAGGCCCCGTGGGCTTTCTCCCCTGTCTGCTGTCCCCTCTCCTCGATGAGAAGCTGCAGCAGCAGCACACTGGGAATCCTGGCATGTGGTGATTCCTATCATCACATTTCTAAATATCATTACTGTAAGAGTGTTTTATTGTAGTGATTGCCATTTGAGCTAGCCAAAATCTATTATGCCCAAAACGAAGTTTTCCTGTCCTGGACACGCTGGACGAGCACTGTCTTCCTGTCCTGGACACACTGTTTTCTAACAGGACTGACAAGAAGCTCAAGTTTCCTCTCAGTCATACAGGATGATTGCTGAACTCTGGGGCATCTGTACTTTAGGTAGGTTTAATTTAAAACCATTTTGAATCTTAGAAATATTTTTAGTATTATTAGACCCTTTTTTATTGTCTCATTAAAACATAGGCTTTATCATTTGTTTGACTATTACAGCTTCAGTAGCATCGAAGGCCCTTCATTACTTACTGTGTCATTGGTGGGTAGGAGTGTGTTAAAAGGATAAGCTGCCTGTTAGCATATCCATACGTAATCACGCCACATGTGCATGATGTATGCAATATCAGTGTCAGAGGACAGTTTTGTGAATTCTGCTCTCTCCTCTTTTACTTGGGCTGGACTCAGCTAGCCCTAGCCAGGCTTGCCCAGTAAGTGCTATACCCACTGAGCCATCTCATCAGCTCTTCTCCACATTTTACATCAGTGTATAAATAAGATTTAATTGCATCTAATTACAGGAATATATAATTTACAAATACTAGTCAAGTTTACTGGCTTCCTCAGCATTCTAAAAGAGTTTTTTTTTGGGGGGGGGATATACTTAACTCATACCCCATCACTGACTTTTTTCTGCTTTATTTAGATATATTTTATTAGTATGTTTTGAGGATTTCATACCTGAACACTGTATTTCATATTCACCCCTCATCCCTCCCCAGCTCCTTCTAGCTCCTCCATCTCCTTACCCTGCCAACTTGGTATCCCTGTCCCCCATTTTTACAATACTGCTCATTTACCCATGGTATACTACTGCGTGGTTGACTTATCAGGGGTCATACCTGTAAAGAAAAGTGACTGTCCTTCCCTAGAAACTGTCTATAACCCATTAGTTAGGGCAGGGGCTATGAGCCCCTCCCACCTCCATGCTGGAGTGTTGATTGGCACAGGTCTTTCTTAAGGATTTATTTATTTATTATATGTAAGTACACTGTAGTTGTCTTCAGACACTCCAGAAGAGGGAGTCAGATCTTGTTATGGATGGTTATGAGCCACCATGTGGTTGCTGGGATTTGAACTCAGGATCTTTGGAAGAGCAGCCGGGTGCTCTTACCCACTGAGCCGTCTCTCCAGCCCTGCACAGGTCTGTCTTATGCCCTCAGCCATAACGGCTGTGAGTTTGAGTGCTGTGGGCCTTTCTTGTAAGAAGGCATTGTTTTATTGTCCTCCCTGACCTTTGACTCTTTCAGTCTTTCTGCTCCCTTTTCTGTGATGGTCCCTGATGCTTCTGGAGAGGATAGAATGTAGATGTCCCATTTGGGTCCCAGACCTCATTGATACTTATTCTCTATACTGGGCTCAGTTAGGATTGTCTGTGTTTATCAGTGCACTGCACAGAGAAACTTCTGATGGGGTTTGAGAGCCGCACTGCTATGAAGACGACATAAGAATATAGAGGACTTTGATGATGTGTGCATTTAGCAGAGTAATGGGGCATTTCACCTCAGCCAGGAGGTGTGGTATACTTCTTCACTCCCAGAACTTGGGAGGCCAGCCTGGTCTACACAGAGAAACCCTGTCTCAAAGAACAAAACAATAATAAACTAAACCCCCTCAGTCCTGAAGACTCTCTGATCATGGATTTTTGGCCAGATTTATAGTGTCAGGCATGCATTTCCTCCTCAGGGGTGGGCCTTACTATCCAGTCAGGTAGCAACTGGCTACCCCTCCACACTCATTCTGCTATGCACTCATGGATGGAGCTACAGTCTTTGGTAATTCTGTTAGAAGAGAGACTATATCAAGGTAATATGTAAGTGCGGTTTAGTTCTTTTATTTATTTATTTTTTAAGATTTATTTATTATTACATGTAAGTACACTGTAGCTGGCTTCAGACACACCAGAAGAGGGCATCAGATCTCAATATAGGTGGTTGTGAGCCACCATGTGGTTGCTGGGATTTGAACTCAGGATCTTCAGAAGAGCAGTCAGTGCTCTTAACCACTGAGCCATCTCTCCAGCCCGTGAGGTTTAGTTCTATTCCTATAAATAGGTTTATAGTTATCAAGTGTGTGTTATGTCCTAAAAGAGCATAAGTAAACCAAAGTAAAAAGTGACGTGCTAAAATGTTCAAAGTCAGGGCTGGAGAGGTGGGCGAGCAGTTAAGAGCACCATGTGGTGATTCATAACGTCCCAGAGGATCCAATACCTTCCTCTGGTCTCCATGGGCATTTGGCATAACATAGTGCATAGACATACATGTAGACAAAACACCCATAACATGAAAAATGTTAAAGTTATTTAAATCTCTATACATTTATTCATTGTGTGATCATTACAATTGTTGATTAAAGAATAGTTTTAGGGAGCTGGTGAGATGGCTCAGCAGGAAAGAGCATCGACTGCTCTTCTGAAGGTCCTGAGTTCAAATCCAGCAACCACATGGTGGCTCACAACCATCCGTAACGAGATCTGGCGCCCTCTTCTGGAGACAGCTACAGTGCACTTACATATAATAAATAAATCTTAAAAAAAAAAAAAAAAAAGCCGGGCGTGGTGGCGCACGCTTTTAATCCCAGCACTTGGGAGGCAGAGGCAGGTGAATTTCTGAGTTTGAGGACAGCCTGGTCTACAGAGTGAGTTCCAGGACAGCCAGGGCTACACAGAGAAACCCTGTCTCAACCCCCCCC
>NC_034612.1:4919119-4922549 GCF_900095145.1 Mus pahari
AAAAAAAAAAAAAAAAAGCCAGTTTAGTGGTTCCCTTAAAAGTGAACCTGATGTATTTTCAAAACCCCAGCGAGGTCTTGAAGTGAGGAATTAAGTTAGCCTGTTTCTTCCTTGCTCCCCTCTTCCTTGCAGATAACTTCCTTTGAATTTCCTTAGGTTTTGCTCTGTGCATAGGGAACCTTGTGGCTTTTGATGAAAGAATCCAATAACATAGAACTTCATTTGCTTGTATTTATTAAGCCGAGATGCTGTTGTACTTCTTGGGCCTCTGGAGAAACCTTAAAACTCGATTGGACTGTAAGGTGTGGTGTGCACACCACTTACTTAATCGCTGCACCCGGCTTAGCTAGAGTTCACTGTCACAAGTTGAGGCCGCAAGGAAACGTGTGCACATCCCGCAGGCACGGGCTTTTCTATTCCTGTCCTTGGCCTGGCGATCAAAACCACAGATCTGCCCTGAGCGTCTGTGAAAGCAGTTGAGAAGTTTGGAGCGTGGCTCCAGTAAATGCTCCCAAGTCTGGTGTTTCCGTTCCATTTTACCAACTTTATCCACACTGATAAAGAAAGAATTGTTTTTTTCCTTGAATGCTTTGCCCTTGCCTTTTAAAAAACCCTTTGCTGGTTTTTAAATTCAGGTTTTGGTGCTAGAGAGACACTCGCAGTTAACAGCACTTGCTGCTCCTGCAGGGGACCTGGGTTCGTTTCTCAGCACCCATGTCAAGCAGCTCCCAGCTCCTTCCTGTAACTCCAGCTCTGCAGGAGGGTCTGCTGCCCCCTTCCGGCCCCACAGGAGGAGAAGCAGCACGCATTGCTCGCTCTCCAGAGCCTCTGTCTAGGCCTCTGCCGAGTCTGTAGTATAGACCATGGCTATGCTGTATACTTGTATTCTATATGCTAGTAAAGAGTCATGTAGTATAGGATTCTGGGATACCTGTGTTCAACTGAAATAGTTGCTGTGTAAGCCAGGTACTTACTATGTTTGTTTCATTGGTACAAAACAGCAGAATTCCATTGTTTTTAATACATTTAAAATCTGTGTGACATCTGGAGAGGTGCTCCACAGGTTAGGAGCGCCCGCTGCCCTCACTGAGAACCTGGGGAGCACCCGCTGCTCTCTCTGAGGACCTGGGTTTAGTTCCCAGCGCCCACCTGGTGGTAACTCCAGTCCCAAGGGATTCGACGCTATACATACATACAGGTAAAACACTGATACACATGTTACAAATCTTAAAAAAAACACACTTGAGGAGTTGAGCATGCATATTTGACAACTTGAGATGTTTAAACAGGCATCCCTTGTACATGTTCATAATGAATTTGAGAAATTAGAAATTTATAGGGTCTCTGGTGTCTCCACAATTCAGTTATCTAATAGTTTAGAGTATTTATCAAACTGATGCTGTGTTTCTGGACACTGTCTTAAGTGCTCTTCATACAACAATACACAAGCCATCGTCACCCGTGCTCTCCTGAAACTTAGCCACTGCCGCAGTGGAGAGGCATAGATGCATAGGCAGATGCAAACAGAATCGCTAGTGACTCCTCAAAAGATAATTAGCGCAGTGTGATAGAGTGGCTTTGTGGGAACTGACATCTGGGTAAAAAGAGGGTTTAGAGGAATCGATATTCTATGCAGAAGGAATAGTTCTAATGTAGAATTATGTGATAGTGATAGGAAGTATTCTATCAGATTCATTTGAGGTGTACATAATTGCATCTGAAATGTGCTCTATGTGTATGTCTGTGTATAGAATGAGTTAGTGAAGTTGTTGGGTAACTTGAATAAAAATTAAAAAAAAAAAAAAGACCCAAAGAAAAGCATAAAACTGCTAAGCCGAGTTTGTTGGGATTGAGGAGAGAAGAAAGGAGTCTAGGAATAAGGACAAAATTGAGAATCAGAGCGGTATACAGACAAGAGCTTAATTTAGTGGGGTGTTTTTGACTTGTAAAAAAATACTTATTTTATGTATGTGAGTGATTTTTATTTGCTTTTATGATTTTTTTTATTTTTATTTTTTTGAGATCATACCAGTACCCACAAGTGGCTTGCAACCATCAATAACTCTTAAGAGATTTGATACCTTCAGGCTTCCGTGAGCACCAGGCATGCACATGATGCACAGACAGACAGACAGACAGGCAAGACACTCATATACATAAAAAATACATCCTCGAAAAAGAAAAGTACTAGTTATATTAATAAAAGTTTTGTCCATAATAGTTTCTGTCAGATTTCTCCTTAAGTGTATGATATACAATTAAGTCTGAAAGCCAGTAACTGTGATTCAGACTATTGACTAGTTTTATATTTTGGGCAGATAAACCAGGCAGCAGACCAGGCCAAGGTGTTCCACGTGGGAGAGGTTTATTATGCGGGAGTGGGGGAGCAGCGAAGCAGGTAGGAGGGTAGAGAAGAGCAGAGAGAGAGAGGAGGGGTTGGCTTCCTCTCTTATACAGAAAATGACGTCACACCAGTGAGGGCGGGAACTGAGCCAAGTGGATTGTGGGATAGAAGGTCATTGTCCTGGCAACNCAGGTCAAGGGTCACATGGCTAGGCGGGGCTTGCAGTATCCTGGTGCTAACAACTAGTGTTTAAAGTACAAAGCTAAGTTATATTGACACAATGACATTTTGAAGGAAAAGTTTGCTAACTATCAGATATTGAGTCTCTTTGACAAGAGAAAAGTTAGTCCATAGCAAAATTCGGATTTATAGGTTGTTTTTGTTTGTGTGTTTTGTTTTGTTTCCTGGGCTATCCTGGAACTCGGATCCACCTTTGCCTCCTGAGTGCTGGGGTTAAAGGTGTTTACCACCACTGCCTGGCTTGGAGTTTTCGTTTCTAACAGAGGGAGGGAGGCCGGCTGGCTGGCCCTGACTGCTCTACCTTAGGATGTGAGCTTAGATGTGATCTTCTGTGATTGGTGTAGTCTCCCATTTCTTCCAGCCGGTTGAAGGGATAATTGTTACATGTCATTGAGAACTATGTGGTTAAATGCAAACAAACTAAGCAAAAATAATGCACCAAACTAATACTACCACTCTTGTTAGCATCAGATATGTTCCCAGTTAGTCTTTCTTATAAAGCTAAAAGTAATAAGTTTCATAAAACTATTACAGCCTGTCCCAGTCATCTGCTGCTACTGCCTCAAACCCTTGTCTAACCCCCACCCTGATGCCTATAAGCCACGTCAAAGTTAGAGCTTCGCTATCTCTTATCGAAAGTTTTACTGGGTTAACTGTAGACTGACTTGCAATTTTAAAAATAAATGAATTGCATACTCCCTTTACCTAGCTAGAGTCAGCCAATGATAAAACTTTATAAAACTTTAAGGTGTCCCGTAACTACAATGGAGGTAGTGATTATGTTATCACGTGTCAGTCTCAGAAAAGTAGAAAACTCGAAGCAATCCCACTAAAATCAGGGACTAG
>NC_034612.1:4923379-4938369 GCF_900095145.1 Mus pahari
CTTATAGAGGAGAAAGTGGGGGAAAGCCTCGAAGATATGGGCACAGGTGTTGGTACAGTGCAGTGGTTTTACTCGGGTTCCTGCAAGCCCCTTAGCACCTGTGGGGGGGGGCGGTGTGCACACTCTGTGTGTGTGTGTGTGTGTGTGTGTGTGTGTGAAGCAGTGTGCGCAACTCCCTCCCTGACCTGTACTGTCCACACCTCTGTGTCCCCTTTCCAGCACTCCCCAAACCCATCTGACTCCCAGTGCTGACTCGGGCCTCTCCTTTCACTCTGGTCCCCCAACCCCTGATGGCCAGCAATGCTCCTGTCCTTTTAACCCATGTGCACAGAAGTGGTTTTGTGGCAGGCTCACTGGGGTGACTTGTCTTTGTTCTCCATGATATATATTGAACTCTCCTGGCCTTAGAGATCATAAACAGGAGCCTTGAAGTTGGTTTTTGTCAGGATGGCCTCTCAGTATCTTCTTTAGTAGGTCTCTTGTGTCATCTCTTCTTCTGTCAGTAGAGCCTGAACATCCTTACCTGTCTGCTCAAGGCTCCAAGTAAACAAAAATGGCATCTGCCTAGGCCCTGAATGAATATAACCACAAGGAGCACAAAGCGAAGAAGCCCAGATTCCAAGGGGAAGGAAAACAGTCTGCCTGTTGATGGGAACATTGGGTGTGCAGGTGTGTGGAAGAGGAGACTGTGTCCTTAGTGGTCAACCTTGGAGATAATCTAGGATGTATACTGTGTAGATAATGGTAGAGATGTATACTAGGAAATATACTGTGTAGATAATAGTACAGATGTATACTAGTATATATACTGTGTAGATAATGGTACAGATATATACTAGGATATATACTGTGTAGATAATGGTAGAGATGTATACTAGGAAATATACTGTGTAGATAATGGTACAGATGTATACTAGGAAATATACTGTGTAGATAATGGTACAGATGTCTGTCTGTATCTGTGATGAATGTTTTCTTCATTTTTGAAATGTGAATTATTAGTTTGACATCCCATAAAAAGTAAGTAGAACATGATGATTACATAGCTGCCTTCCTCAAATGGCAGCTGCACTTAAAGCACTTGTGCTGCAAGGCAGGTTGCCAGAGTTAGATCATCAGCTATGGTGAGGATTCCCAAGTTATTTGTAGCATTTGTGGAGCAAGTGAAAGCCGCCTTCAGGTGACAGGCTGATAGCCCGTGAGGATCATTCGCCTCTCATTGTCCCAAGCCAGCTGTCTCTGTGCTCTTCAAATAGAGGGGCTTGTGGACATAGCTTTGGAGTCTGTGGCACTAATACTGGGAGACCACACAAAGTGTGTTGTGTCTCAGATAAGGTGTAAGGGTACTGTTTTCTAGGAATCTTTCGCTTTTCAGAACAGATCTTTTAAGAGGTAAAACACATTGCTTTGGCTTTCATTTTAGGCAAGAAATTGAAACTAGGAAAGCATTAAAAAAAATTATTTATTATATGAAAGTACACTGTAGCTGTCTTCAGACACACCAGAAGAGGGTGCCAGATCTCATTATGTGGTTGCTGGGATTTGAACTCAGGACCTCTGGAAGAGCAGTCAGTGCTCTTAACCACTGAGTCATCTCTCCAGACCCCCCACCCCCCGAAAGCATTTTCTTAGGATTTTTTTTTGGTTTGGTTTGGTTTGGTTTGGTTTGGTTTTTTTCAAGACAGGGATTCTCTGTATAGTCCTGGCTGTCCTGGAACTCACTTTGTAGACCAGGCTGGCCTCGAACTCAGAAATCCGCCTGCCTCTGCCTCCCAAGTGCTGGGATTAAAGGCGTGTGCCACCACGCCCGCCCCAGGATTTTTTTTTTTTTTTTTTTTTTGATGAAATGTTAAACTTAATTTTGCTGTGAAAGTAACAGTAGAGTGGGGTCCGAGGTTTAGACCTCAGCCTTCTCAGCCTCTGTGTGTCTGTCTGTGTGTGTGACTCTGTCTCTCCTGTCTCTTTGTGTGACTCTGTTTTTCTCTGTGTGTGTGTGTGTGTGTGTGTGTGTGTGTGTGTCTGTCTGTCTGTCTGTCTGTCTGTCTGTCTCTGTGTGGGGTGGGGCCTGAAACAGGTTCTCATGTGTTACAGATTGGGCTCAGAATTGACTTTGACCTTGTGATCTTTCTGTCCACGTGCTGCTGGAATTATAGGTGTTTCCTACCTTGCCTGACTTAGGTAGTACAGGCTAGAGAACCCAGAGCTATGTGTGTGCTAGGCACATACTCTACCAATCCCTGGCAGATTCCCATTTGTTTACTTAATTGTTATTGTGTGCATGTATATGCTGTACATATGTAAGTGCAGACATGCTCCCATCACTGTACAGGTGTGGAGGTCAGAGGACAGCTTGTAGCAGTTGGCCCTTTCCTTCTGCCATGTGAGTAAGGAGTTCAAGCATAGATCCGTCGGGCTCGGCAGCAGGAGCTTCATCCACTGAGCCATCTTGATGGCCATGGCACTGACTTTGTTTTTCTTTAACCTGAGTTTAAAGTCATATCTTAGTTGACTGTGAGTCTCTTTCCGGTCCCCCACCCCACCCCATCCCATCCCCCAAGCTCAGGGCTCTGCCATGAGCTAAATCTGCAGCCCCCCCTTTTTTAAAGACAGGGTTTCTCTGTGTAGCCCTGGCTGTCCTGGAACTCACTCTGTAGACCAGGCTGGCCTTGAACTCAGAGATCCACCCGCTTATTAAAGGTGTGTTTTATTGTTCATTTTATTAGTTAGGTACAAGTGGTGCTCCATGGGCTCACTTGCTGTTGCAGTCTCTTCTCCAGGAAGAGCATGTTCCCGACTTTTACTTATTCTTTAAGCGACATTGTTGGTTTTATATAGAAATGGAAGAGTCCCGCACTCTGCTCACCAGTGTTTATCTGGTGGAGACATTGTAGCCTTTTATCTCAGGCTGGCTTTAGCTCTTTCTTGTGGTCTTGAGGACTAACTAGGGACTTTACCTGTGCCATCCCAGAGCCCTACAACCAAGCTCAGCCCCCAACCCTAGAAGGAAGGCAGAGTTTGACGGTGGTACTTACTGGTCCAGCTAAGGTTGGGAAGATACCCAGAGTTGAGTTAGTTGGGAGTTGTGGCTGGTTAGAGCATGGCCTCTGGATCTGGAGCTGTTGGGGCTGGTTTCTCCCAGGTGTCTGGCCTCCACCTGACAGGATGTCAGGGAGACAGGGCGAGCAAACTCCAGCGCACAGGAGGAAAGGAGCCCCATGCAGTGTTTGCCTTTCCTGGTGTCTTGGCAGCAGCTTCATTCTTAGCCTCGTGGGGCTTTCAGCAAGGGCTGTGCTTTGGTTGTTTAGATACTTCTCAAAGACTTCTCCCCCCCAAACATCTCCTTCATATGTATTTTATTTGGGAAGCCATATAACATTTGTTTGGGTATTGTGGTATCCATGTCTTAAAGTTTGGAAACTTTATGTAACTTAAGCCTTTAAAATACTATAATACAAATTCTAACAGAGAGTTTGACTCAGTCAGATTTGCCCTAAGACATTGTCAGGATTGGCAGACATCTCTCATTGTAGACTGGAGTCCAGCAGTCTTCTTTGGTTTGGTTTTGTAAACCATGTTTCCTCTGTGTAGTCCTGGCTGTCATGAAACTTGCTCTATAGTCCAAGTTGGCTTCAGTCAAACTTATAAAGATCCACCTGGTTCTGCCCCCTGCGTGCTGGGTTGACTAACTGTGCACAGGCGGGCACTGCTGCCGCCACCCCAGTCCGGGTTCTTAGTGCTAGCTTGGTGACACTGGATAAATTTCACACATCTGTTTGTTTCCCTCATTTATAAATTAGGGATAATAAACATATATTTCATAGGATGGTAAATAATGAAATTAAAATTCCATATATTACTTGGCAGATAACATGTGTACTGTGTGCTGCTGTTACTGTGGTTACTTGGTAGTCAGTGCATGAATCATAAGGGTTTCCTAGCCATAGGTTTTAAGGGGAAAATTCTCTTGTAGCAAGGCTTCCCAGAGTATGTATTCTAGAATACAAAGTGTACTGGATTCTCTAAGGAAAACAAAGAAAAAAAGAGTAAGATGGGCAGTCTATTAAGATTGTCATAAAGCTCTCTACCTAGAAAAGGCCAGTACCTCTGCGTTTACCAAATAGATTTGTCCATCGCTGCTGTTCATCACATAAGCCAGTTAGTGACTGGAGATAGCTCAGTGGGTAAAATGTTTGCTGTACAAGAATGGAAGTGTTGCAGGAAATATTTAAAAAGGAAACTGGCATGTTCCCGCACCGTCCTAGCTGGCCACGCATTGGTAGGCAATGGCCGACCTGTTATTATCTCGTGGAGACTCTCAGGCCTGGAGCTCCCAGCTCGTCAGTTCCCACTCAAGGGGCTGTTAACGGCCAAACCCATGCTTCAAATCTCCCACGGCCTTTGTGGTCCACCTCAGGCAAACCCACACTTCGCCGCCATACCTTTCTTGAACCCAGACAAGCGGCTGATTGAAGGAAAATGCAACACAAACTTAGTTCAGAAACAATGGTAACTGAATTTCTGGGCACAACAACTAAAACCTAATCTTGTAGCCTTAGTTAAAGTCTGATTCCTCCAGTGGTGAATCCTTGCGCCATGATACTGGGGAATTCCAGCTACATCTTACATCTTAAGATATTTTCTTCATTTACATTTCAAATGCTATCCCCAAAGCCCCCTATAGATCTTGGAATTTTATGAATGCTTACTAGACTTTATGTCTAAAGTCAGTGAATGACGCAGGATATTCTTTTAATAAGATTTAAAGGGAAAAGGCCAATTATGACACTAGTTATAAGAGCAGTGTTTTTTTAATTTTTCTTAATTTTTATTTAAAAAATATTGTAATATAATATTCAGAGTCAAAATTTTAACCTACCATATTAGCTGTTGGTCAGTATATAATTCAGTGGCACTAGCACGCTGTAGCAGTTGTGTCTGCTGTAGCAGTTACCCATCGGCCTAACAGTTACCCATGTACACAGCTCTCTTCCATGGTTCCCCAAAACTGAATACACCAAACAGTAAGTGTCCAATCTCCTCTGCTCCAGCCATCATAACTGCTAGCCTTTCTACTTGTATGAATTTGTCCAATTTTAGGACAAATGTGAATGAAGTCAATATTGTTGTTTTGCATGTAGTTATTTCAGCATCACGCTTCAAAACTCATATGCATTGTAGTGTGATCAGAGTCCCCTTCCTGAGTCGGATACTCACATACATGTTTATCCAGTCACCTAGCAGTGGCCTTGTGGTGAGTTCCACCCTTGAGGTGCTGAGCATAATATTAATTATAAAAATTGGTGTATCTGAGTCCCTACTCTGAGTTCTTTGTGGACATGTATACCCAGGTCATATTACATTTATAAGAGGGTTTGAGACACAATGGAGTAGCTCCAGTGTGAAACACCAGTTCAGGCCATCACACGTGATGTCTGTTCTTGGTTGTCAACATCTGGAATTAACTAAAAACTACAGCACTCGGGCAAAACCTGAGAGAGATTTTCTTTTCTTTTTTTCACAAGACAGGGTTTCTCTGTGTAGCCATGGCTGTCCTGGAACTCACTCTGTAGACCAGGCTGGCCTTGAATTCACATAGATCCGCCTGCCTCTGCCTCCCGAGTACTAGGATTAAAGGCGTGCATCACCACCGCTGGGCTGGATTTTTGTCTTTTTAATTAAGACATTTGAAGTGGGGGGATCATGTTTAATGTAGGCAACAACATTTGGCAGCCTCTAGAAATGATGTGGGGAAAGGCCACTGTAGCTCTGCCTGCCTGCCTGCCTGCCCCTCACTCGGGTGCGTCCGTTCCTTCGTTGGCACTAGCACCTACTTCTTCAGGGTACTGGTGTGCACTGAAGGCCAGCTGGATATCCAGCCTCATAGACTGAACAACTTACTGGTTGCTTGGACTTTTCATTGGTGGACAACCATTGGTGGACTAGCTAGGTCACAGCCTGTAAGTCACTCTCTAATAAACTAACTTTTATATGTGCTGCAGGTTCATTCTAACAGTTCTGTTCCTCTGCAGAACCCTGACTGATAGAGATTTCTGCAAGTTTATAAGATTTTGGTCAAGTTCTAAACCAGTCTTGGATAAAGGTAAAAGAAAAGGCTTCTCTCCCTGTCAGTAGTCACTGGAGGAGTGCAGTATGTAAGCCATGCTCTTCCGTTCACACTGACTTGTCTGAGCTTTTCCTTGCCATACATGTGTTATAGTCGGTAGCGGACAGTCTTCAGCACAGGTGGCACAGCTGTGATGCTGGATACATTCTCAGACCACAGTTAAAATGCACATGTGTTTGCAGCTGTAAGACCCAGAGGACCCCAAGGGTCACCGAAGGAATGAGTGAAACTTTAACAAGAACCTGCGTGTGGTCTCTGCTCTGCACTCACCCTTACCTTCCAAAGCTCTTGAGAAAGTGCTTGTTGCCTGGGAGACCGGTCTCTTTTTTTATCTGAGTGCTCATCAATCATTGGTATCTCTCTTCGTGTTAGTCGTGGTACATGCAGCTGTTAACATGTAGTGTGCTTTGTGTGTTCTTTCTGTAAGTCATGGAAGAATAATAAAATGCTTGGTACTCAGGAAGGGATGATGGTATTTTGATACTTGACAATCTACCCCCTTGTTGTAGCCTGGCGCTGGGTTGTTGAGGACTTCTGCTAGTGCACACACAAATACTATCTTTGTGAGAGGAAAATCCACCCATCTCTCCAGTCAGCTGCCCTATCCACTAGGACGTGATTCCGCTTACACTCATTGTAAAAGTCAGTCCACGGGGAGGAAGGGATGGGTCGTCTTTAATCTTACTGGCTGTCTCAGCCTGGTGTCCTTGTTCAAAAAACAAGAGGGCACAGCAGTGCCTACTATTTTTTCTGTAAATGTTCAAATAGTAAATATTGGTGGCTTTGTGAGCCATATGGTGTCTGTCACAAATACTCAGCTGTCAGAGTGCTGAAGTGGCAGCCTAGACCGTGGGTGAGGAGTGGATTTTGCCTGTCTGTTGGAATGGGATGACTGCCTGTAGTTTGCTGTTTCCCTGAGCTGTGCATAGCTCTGTGTTTTTCCACCACACTGCACTGCGCTGCTTTGTACCCCATGTCTCACACAGTTGTTCCTCTAACTCACCTTCGTCCTCTTCAGTAAATGATTCATTTGCTCAATCAAGCTTAGAATACAATCATACATTGTGCATTCATTCTGAGAAGTGTGTCACTGAGAGTGTTGTGCGTACATACTGAACATCTATGCTAAAAATGTAAAATGTCAGTGGCCTGTATTGTTTGGAGTAACCTACCCATTTACTTTTATGTGAGTTGATATTTTCCCTGCATGTCTGTGTGTGAGGGTGCCAGATTAATTGGAACTGGAGCTATAGACAGATGTGGGCTGCCATGCGGGTGCTGGGAATTGAACCAGGGCCCTCTGGATGAATAGCCAGTGCTCTTAACCACTGAGCCAACTCTCCAGCCCCTGCACCCAACATCAATTCTTAAAAGGAAGAACCAAAAAACAAGAACAAGAACAACAACAACAACAACAGCAACAACAACAACAAACCCACTGTGGTCATAGGAACTCTTTAGCACCTGAAAACCCCACGGAGGTCACATGATCCCAGTAGCTCCTCACTGCACCATGCTGTTATTCAGTTGGCTTGCAACTTTTCTTTTTGATGTTCTTGATGAAACAGTAGCGACTTCTTGTCTCAGTCCTTGTACACATACATAGTTAATGTCCCCACAAGCATCTGCATGGTCAAAGTGTCATTGCTTGTCTTAGCCAAGCCCCTGTGCAGCTGTGTGAGACACCAGCTGGGGTTGACGTGACCTGTTGTTTGGGGAGGGTGCCATTTTTCCCAGTAAGAATGTGGTGGACACAGCACAGTAAGTAAAATGTAAGTATTGTCGGTTCTTCAAAGCAAATCAACCGTGCTAATGGAACACTTGATCAGCCTTGTAATAGACATGGGACATTTGGGGATTCTTACCTGCCGTGAGCGTTAGGAATGGCAGTTAAGAGATAGCAATCTTCAAATGTTGTAAAAGAAAAACTGGAAACTTTTTGAAGAGCTGTATGAATATAGTGCACTGGCAGCTTATGTGTTGCTTGCATCCTGTTATAGAAACTTCCATGGATAAAAAGATCACCTAGAGTACAAAATAGGCCATTCAGCTGACACGTAATATCTTCCCGCCATTGTTGTTACTCTCTAGACGGGTTTTCAAAATCCTACCTTTTAGAAAATAATTCTGATTAAGTATGGTGGCTCATGCCTACAATCCCAGAGGCTGAGGCAGGAGGACCATTATTTTCAAGGCTAGCCTGGAATGGATAGTGGGACCTGGTCTCAAAAAATGAAAAAACCAAATAAAAAACCAAGATAACATTACCCCATGAACATTAGAGAAAGCCACCGCTCGGTTATTTGAAAAGGCTTTAAACAACTCTCCTGCAGCTGTATGTCTGGGTTACGGCGGGTTCCCCACCGTGCAAGCCTGGTCGCGTGTGGCAGCAGGCGAGATGTAGATTTGTATGGAGATGTAAGAGAAGGCTCTTCTCCGCTGTGCGCTGTTCAGAAAATACCATTGTCCCCTTTAAAGACTCACGGTAACGTACAGTAATTTCACTGTAAGAAAATTAATAGATATTTTAAACTTCTCAATTTCTTGTTTGTCTTCTGTTTTGTTTTGATGATATCGTGGAGTCTATGCTAGTCCTGAACTTGTCTCCACTTCTGGGTGCACTGATTACAGGGTAAGATAATCAAGTTACTAAATCTCTGATAAGTAAATGGTGTAAACTACAGCTCACACAATAAAAGCCTAACTTTAGGAGTCCTCAGTTTTAGGAGTATAAATGGTCGCACAACCAAAAAGTATGAGGCAGGCTGGCCTAATGCAGCCTATCTGCAGGGCTGGACTAGGCGTGCTGGGTTTGCGATGGACAGGAAAGGACATTTTCACTGCCCTGCCACACGCAGACTTGACTGAGGTGTAGGACACATTACTCCATAGTCTGTCTCAGCCTGGCGGGATGCCTTAGTGTCACACACATTTGCTGGTGACACAGCTCAGAATGCATCTTAACCGCCCCTCTTCCAGCATGGCTCTCACACGTCCATGTCTGGATATTAGAGGCTCCTGGAGCTTCCTGGCTTTGTCTGTTAAAGGAAAGGCTTAGAGGACCCTTGCTTTTCATACTGACTCTCAAATGTTGGAGCTCAGCACCTGACATGACGCAGCACAGCACTGGCCAAGTTTCCCGGTCTCTGTAGAGTGTAGTTGGCAGACCTGATTTGGACATGTTTCAATTCATGTATTTAGTTTGTTTTGTTGCATTTCATAAGAATATGTATATATTTCAGAAGACAGTATAGTTTTATGTTTATTGTGCATTTAAAGTCATTGGGAACAGACCCACTGAAGGACCGAGATACAACACATTTCTTTGACAGTGTGAAGCAGAGGACAGGAAGAAGCTGTGGAGTAAGGTTGCTGGGCAGAATTTCTTACAGTTCCCCAAATATACACCCATTTTATTGACACAGCTACCTACCTTTCCCCCTTCCTTCTGCCTGCCTGAGTCATTAACCTTTTAAGTAATAACTGTGCCCCCAAAAGCAAGAATACTGTCCTGTCTTAGTGAGGGTTTTACTGCTGTGAAGAGACAACGTAACCAAGGCAACTCTTACAAGGGACGACACTTTTTTTTTTTTGGTTTTTCAAGACAGGGTTTCTCTGTGTAGCCCTGGCTGTCCTGGTACTCACTCTGTAGACCAAGCTGGCCTTGAACTCAGAAATCCGCCTGTCTCTGTCTCCCAAGCGCTGGAATTAAAGGTGTGCGCCACCACTGCCTGGCTGAGGGACAATATTTAATTGGGGCTGGCTTACTGGTTGAGAGGTTCAGTCCATTATCATGGCAGGAAGCATGGCAGTGTGCAGACAGACATGGTGCTGGAGAAGGGGCTGAGAGTTCTGCATCTTGATTTGAAGGGAAATGAAATTTAAGATAAAATTTGAGGCCTGATTTATGTAACTTATGTCAAATAGTCCAAAGAAAAAGTTGTTTGTAAGCTTAGAAGCCTGAGGCTGGCCTGAGGCTGAGAACATAGTGGAACAGGCCCAGGCACATGCCCGTTGTTAAAACATTCCTGGGGCTGACTGGCCATAAAGATAAAAGAAGAATGCAGGAATTAGTCTGGGCTATCTTGACTGAGTCATCAGCCATCTGGTGACCCAGCACCTCCTTCTGCCTGTGTTCCGCTGACCTAGATAAGCGTCTGCCCCTCAGGTCTCCTGACATCCTGACTTGCACATACCATTCTGCTAATGTGTAATCGTTTTTGGTGATGTTCAAATGAGCCAATTGGGTGAAACTATGCCAATTCCTCCTAGCCCCCAACCCTCTCCCTATAAAAACCCCTAGCTTTTGAGCCTTGTGGTTGATTCCTCTTTCTCCTGCGTGAGATATGTATCGGCCCGGAGCTCTGCCGTTAAACTACCTCGTTTTTGCATCAAGAAGGTCTCTCGAGTTTCCTTGGGTGGGCCCTTTCCCGAGACTCGAGTGGGGGGTCCCCAAAAGGGGATCCTACAAATTCAAAGGCAGTCAAGAGGGGGATTCTTTTCCAGACAGCTAGGAGGAGGATCTCAAAGCCTGTCCCCACAGTGACACACTTCTTCAGAAAGGCGACACTGCCTGTTAGGGCCACTCTCTGGGCCAAGCATATTCAATCCATCACAGATACAAAAGCCAAGTCATCTCCATAAGCCACCATCAGGAGGGAAGCCCTGATGGGGGCTCTTTGTTCTCTCTCTAGTTGGGGAAGAAAACAATTGAAATTGCTTTTCAAAATACCTCCTACGAATACCACGAATACCACGCAAGAAGCTGCCTAATCTCATTTCTAAGAAAATCTGAATTGTAATTACACTAAAAATTCAAGGCCAATGGAAATCATGCTAACATGGTTTTCAAACACAGTGTCCATGGCATAGCTTGAGGACATAGAAATTTGAATCTGTTCCTGATATGAGTGAATATGGTGTGCAGTCTCTGGAGGCAGTTTGCATGGATGGTTCAGTTTCCTGCTTCACCACAGAGCCTCACACACAGCTCAACCTAAAGTCCTGTGCTTGGAGTCCTTAATGTGGAATCGTTTGCTCTAGCAGAGGCTTCATAGCATTTGTTCTTATTGTACGTGTGTTTTGTCTGCATGTATGTTTGTATGTGTGCCACATGTGTGTCTGGCCCGAACAGAGGTCAGAAGAGAGTATTGTATTCCCTGGAACTGCTGCTGCCCTCTGGGTGCTGGGAACCCAACACAGATCCTCTGAAAGAGCTCTCAGCTGCTGAACATTTCTCCATCAGCTAGAATAGATTTTTTTCTTTTCTTTTTTTTTTTTTTTGAAGCGAGTTTGGGTTTTGCTCCTCAGCGATGGGCTGGGGAGAAAGAGCAACCAGACATGAGCACTGGCCCCGACGAGACAGCGGGAACAGCGAGGGTAGGTTAGGGTGTTTGTTCTTAAGTGTTACTGTGTGTCAGGGCGACATGAGCACTGGCCCCGACGAGACAGCGGGAACAGCGAGGGTAGGTTAGGGGTGTGTGTTCTTAAGTGTTACTGTGTGTCAGGGCGACATGAGCACTGGCCCCGACGAGGACAGCGGGAACAGCGAGAGTAGGTTAGGGGTGTGTTCTTAAGTGTTACTGTGTGTCAGGGCGACATGAGCACTGGCCCCGACGAGGACAGCGGGAACAGNGGGCGACATGAGCACTGGCCCCGACGAGGACAGCGGGAACAGCGAGAGTAGGTTAGGGGTGTTTGTTCCTAAGTGTTACTGTGTGTCGGGGCATGTGCTTGCTGTGGCGCATGTGTGTGGGTGTAGGTCAGAGGGCAGCTTGCAGGAGTGGGTTCTTTTCTTCCACTTTTTGGGGACATAGTGATTGAACTCACACACCCGCAGGCTTGGCTGCAAGCACTGTTACACACCAATGTCATCTTCTCAGAACAAAACAAAAGGTCTTTAGTACTGAAAATTCAAACATGCATAAAGTGGGAGACTATAATACAATTGTCTATTCAGCATTTTAACTTTTCCCCATGGTTTGTTGTTATTGTTATTTTGTTCTTACCTTTTTTTGTTGTTGTTGTTTTCTTGGAGCATTTTATATTTTAAAGAGTTACTTATGAAAGACTACATTTCGGGATGTTAAACATTGTATAATCTGGCAGCCCCGTGGAGCACAGCTCAGGAGGCAGCCAGGAAGGGAGACAGCCAGGCGTGCACACTTGGAAGTCAGACGCAGGCAGAGCTCTGGAGTCTTCTGAGTTCCAGAGCAGCCAGGGTACACAGACTTTCTCCCAAAGACAAAGGCATTGTCTTTGAGACATTTTCTAGCCCAAGCTATCACTGAACTCTCTAGGTAGCTAAGGATGGCCTTAGCCTTCTGATCTTCCTGCCACCAATTCAAGTGCCAAAAGCAAGACACAGTAAGAAGGTTTTTCTTTTTGATTGGTTGAAGTTGAAAGTTCCAGCTAGACATTAGTTGGCAGTTTCTGATTGGATAGTCTGCTACCCAATGCCTTGTGAACTTTCAACTAAGTTTTATTTTACATATACCCATAAATACTAGATACATTTGTGATAGCTACTGCTCAGATACTGACTGCAGAGTTGGCCAGATGACTCAGCAGATATAAGCACTGACTGCTGATAAATGGTGACTGGAATACCCGAGGGTGTCACATACCTGTGTGTATACATACATACAAAGGTAACTAAATATACGGAATGCTAAAGATAAGCTATGGACCTCAATGAAATTTTATTATTATGTCTTCAAAAATAAGAGTTGGGACATGGCAGTGAGGGGGTCTCATGTGGGTCAGACTTCACCCTGTAGCCAAGGATGGCCTTGTGTGTTTCTGCGTGGGCAGAAAACACTTTGGACTGGGTTCGTACTGAAGAGCTTAACATCCTAAAATAGGATAGGCTGCAAAGGAAAATGAATGCCCTGTCGGTTTGCGCTGATCAGAGCATGATTTTTATTAATCGGACAAGGAAGGATTCTAAGCCCGCCCCTGAGTCCCCTGGAGAAACTCTCTCTGTTTCTCTGACTCTGCCGTGCGGTCCGATCATGAGCGGAGATGTATCTGGAAGGCGGGTTCGAGCGAGTGGGCGGAGACGACAGTGGTTGGTCCGAGCCACAGTGGGCGGTGATGATGACAACGTAGGGCGGTCTGACGACGCTGCATTCTGGAAGATCTGGGGAGGTCTTCTTAATAGCAATCCTGTGCGTCTGCAGGGGGCGCAATATAATGTTTAGAGGGAGAGTGGTTAGTGGAGGTGAGAGACCCCAACATGGCCTTGATCTCCTGGTCTCCCCCCAGCACATGGACAGGGCTGGTATTAGAGCACATGCAAGATGTTCCTCTGCATCTACCCTGCCATTCTGCTTTCCTTTCTTAACAACAATAGCCAACTATCACCGTTTTTCTTGAATTTCTTACCAGTTCCCATTTGATACCCACCAGTCCATTAAGATACTCTCTGCCAGCTGGACCATAGTGGCACACCTTTAAACCCAGCACTTAGGAGGCTGAGGCAGGGAGATCTCTGAGTTCGAGGCCAGCCTGAAGTACAGAGCAAATTCCTGGACAGCAAGGGCTACACAGGGAGACCGTCTTGAGTGGGGATTCTGAGGGGGTGTGTAGGGGAGGGGTCTTTGCAGAGGTCACTATTCCATGTGAAGCAAACACCATCGAGTAAAACCGTGCTGATCTCTTTATAGGATGCACTCGTTTACTCAGTAACAGCTCTCAGAGTGTGGCTGTCATCCCCATATCACAGATGGAAAGGATGACAGATAAAGGGGTTACGGGGTCAGCTGAGAGAGATCCCAGATTAAAACTCAGCATAGCTGACCCTGACTGAGGCTGCATGACATACCTGCCAACCTGGGTCCGTCCTTTTCTTCCTCATTTTGATTTTCTTTCCAGTGTTGCCTCCTACCTGATGTTTAACTCTGGAGGGTTCCCAGCCACCATCCTTGTCCTCTTCCCACCGCTGTGAAGACACTCACTCCCACAGGCCTGTGCTCACACCACAAGGCAGCTGATAAGCTTCCAGCACAGAGCAGCGGCTGGGCTCTGACCCGCACACCTCACCGCCGTGTTCACAACTGACTTCTCCTTTGTTGCTCTCTGACCCGCACACCTCACCGCCGTGTTCACAGCTGACTTCTCCTTTGTTGCTCTCTGTTTTTTGTTTGTTTTTGTTTTTGTCTCATGTAGTTCCTCTTTCTGTGTCTTGATGTGTGTCAGTCACCAGCTTCCCTAGAAACCTTTTTTAACCCATTCTTAGGTGGATCTGCCTCCCCTACCCCCATGCGGGTCTGTTCTTGTCTTTCTCCTCTGGCATCACTTCACAACTACATTCACTTAGATTGGGGAGAAGGGAGCGGAGAGGGAGAACGAGACCTCATTTTAGAAAACTTATTTTTCTAAATAATAGGGACCAAGGAACCAATTACTTCCATATTCCCAAGTGGCTTTCAGAATACCTGGCAAATAAACCCCACTACATATTGTCAGAATCAGAGGGCTGGGGATGTATATATAGTTCAGTGATAGTGCACTTGTTTCAAATGTCCAATCCCCATCTGGTGGTGCACACCTTTAATCTCAGCACTTGGGAGGCAGAGGCAGGAGGATCTGAGTCTGAAGCCAGCCTCATCTACAATAACAAGTTCCCAAACATCCAGAGCCACATAGAGAGAGACTTTCTCAAACAAACATCAAATTTTTCTTTAAAAAAAAAAAAAGCTCTGTGCAGAGAGGAGACTGATTCATCTCTTCTTGAGCCCTCCTTATTCTTTGCTTCTCCAGGCCCATAGAAGGTGACATGGTTCCCCTTCACTTTATAAGGTGACATGGTTCCCCTTCACTTTATAAGGTGACATGGTTCCCCTTCACTTTATAAGGTGACATG
>NC_034612.1:4938409-4943625 GCF_900095145.1 Mus pahari
CCTTCACTTTATAAGGTGACATGGTTCCCCTTCACTTTATAAGGTGACATGGTTCCCCTTCACTTTACAGCTGGTACCGCATATAAGCGAGTAGGTCAGAACGGGATAGCTGTCCCCTCAGGGGACCAGGAGAGGATGGAAGGAGAAAATACTAAGAGAGACAACTAGAATTGGGGGTTCATCTCTGGGATGAGCTAGACATCTATAGTGCAGCAGGAACCCCCAGAATGAACAAATGTGACTCTAGCTAAGACTTCTCATAACAGGGGATATCGAGCCGGAACTGGCCAGCTTCTGTAACTATGCAAGACAACGTCCAGTTGAGGGATTGGGACACCAGCTGAGCCACAAAACCTTTGACCTACAATGTATCCTGCTTACAAGATGTGCTGGGGTTAAAGGAGAACAGAACTTGTGAGAGTGGCCAAAAACTGTATGGTCTAACTAGAGACTCATGCCTGCCACGAGGGAAAGCCCATACCCAACACTACCTTGAGGGCCAGGAACCATCTGCCCAGAGACGTAGGATAGACCCAAACAGACGGGCAGTTAAACAGTGATGTCGGTGAAGTGATTCTTCATACACAGGAGCCTAATATATTTGTCATCAAACGGGCTTTATCCAGCAGCTGTTGGAAACAGATGCAGGGATCCACAGCCAAACATCAGGTGGGGAGGGGGAGGGGAGGGGTCATAGGATTCCACAAGAAAACCCACAGAACCAACTAACCTAGGCTCATAGGTGCTCATAGAGACTGAACTGACAACTAAGTAGCCTACGTAGGACTGACGTGGGCCGCTGCATAAGTTAGTGTTGTGTAGCTCATTCTGCTGGTGAGAACTACAACAGTGGGAGCAAGGCTGTCTCTGACTTGCCTGCTTTTGATAGCCATGGAGGCCTATTCTATCTCTTCTGAAAAGAGACAGGAGTGGATTGGGAGGAAAAAGTGCATTCAGGATGTAATGTATGGGAGAAGAATAAATAACATAGTAAATAAAAATAAAGTAAGAATGTTTGTTTTGCCCAGGACCGGTGATTTGTGAGTTCCTGGAGATGCTTGAGAACAAGGTTTTGAGTAGTTGAGTGTGGGAGCCAGGGCATCAGTGGGAGTGGAGTTGAGGGTGTGGTGTTGCAGGACAGCCATTCCTCCAGGTCCAGGCCATAAGAGAGGTGGCTAGCAGGAAGAAGACAGTTTCTTTAGACAGTCATGTATAAAACCTAGTTTTAGACCCTCCTTACCACATCCAGATGGAGATAATCAGTAGACTTCAGACACAAGAAAAGGAGTGGGTGAGAGAGGTGTGTTCACTATTAAATCCAGCCAACAACGTGCCTCTCATTATTCACTGTCAGCTCAGAAAACGTTAAGCCCAGAAGTGTGTTTTCACTGGGGTAGGTTCAAGTTGGTAGCGGATGTTACAGGCCTATGTAAAATGTGATTTTGTGTGAGTGTGTGTAATGGGGGTGACTTTTTACACCATATTTCCATCCTAGGAAGTTAGCTCTCTATGGAGCTGTCGGTGTACTGTTTGTTAATCTAGAATGCCTCATTTTAGGAATGTTATTTTCACTAATGCTGATGTACATCTCAGTTCTTAAAGGCAGGGCCTGTGAACGCCTTGAGAATCTGCTGCCTGTAATTTAATGTCTGTCCTTTTATTTCTCTAGGGCCTATTCCCTGGTGGACTCCAGTCAAGTGTCGACATTTCTGATATCCATTCTTCTTATAGTCTATGGTAGTTTCAGGTAAGACATTCCTCGTGGGCTGTGTTCGGTTGCAGATAAAGGAAGCATTGCTCTGTGGAGAGAAATGGGTTTATCAGGAATTGAGTTTGAGAGGGTAACTCTAATATGTGTTCTTTGGTTGACTGCTGCTAAACATGTCTTAGTTTTGCTTATGACTTTAGCATATTAATGCAAACATACAAACACTGATTAAAACTGGGTCTGTAGCCAGGCAATGATGGTGCACGCCTTTAATCCCAGCACTTGGGAGGCAGAGGCAGGCAGATTTCTGAGTTTGAGGCCAGCCTGGTCTACAGAGTGAGTTCCAGGACAGCCATGGCTACACAGAGAAACCCTATCTGGAGAAACCAAACCAACCAAACAAATAAAACCCACTAGGTGTGGAACTAGTGACTGAGCTGAGGAGCAGAGTTCATCTGGGAGGCTGTGGGGAGTGCTGACTGATGGCAGTTCTGCTCTCACAGGGATGGATCACACATTTAATCAAAGGCAGCTCAGAACACAATAAATGAATACATGCTGCAAAATGAATGATAAATAGTAGGGGTTGGAGAGATGGCTCAGTGGTTAAGAGTGCTCTTCTGGAGGTCTTGAGTTCAAATCCCAGCAACCACATGGTGGCTCACAACCATCTGTAATGACATCTGACGCCCTCTCCTGGTGTGTCTGAAGACAGCTACAGTGTACTTAACATATAAAAATAAATAATAAAGCTTAAAAAAAAACAATGAATAAGAATGATAAATAGTAAATGTAATTTTCTTTCTCTAACTCTAAATCAAAGTGTAGTCATCAGCCTTGAATAGACAGAGAAGGATTAAGTAAACCAGAGTGCAGCTGTGCTCGGGGACCTTCCTAGTCCCGAAAGACCTCTTCACAAACAGTGATTTTATAGAAATCAACTTTGCTTACCACAAAAGCATTGACATAGGTTAATCCATACAAATTGCTGATAAGAGACTTTTTGAGTGTCAGAAAACATTTCATGTGACTCACCTGTCACCAGAGTTGAATGTGATAACATTCCAAATGTCCCCTGTTGCCCTTGGATCTTGGAGCCAGGATCCTGATGAGTACATACATGTCCTAGGCCTCATCTGGGTGGCTAGAAAGACAACAAAGACGCTGGACAGATGCCCTTTCCATCTCATCTGCGTTGAAGGGGCTGCAGTGGTTGGTTGTGTGACTCAGGTCATTGTGTGGCTGACAGTGAAAGTGAAGGCTGCAGGCTGGAAAGATAGCTGGGCAGCCTAGGCAGCCATTGTAAACCAGCTCCAAGGGGACCAGCACCCTTCTCTGGCCTCTGGGGGCACCAGCACACATCATACAGTCTCAAAAACACCACAGATATAGCACACAAAACTTAAAAATAGAAGTGAAGACTGCTTGAGAATTTTTAAAGTAAGAACTGGAATGATAAATGTGTCAGCAAAAGGATTTTGAACTATGTGGTATGTCTGGATTTTCATAAATATTTTGTAAAATCACAAACTTACAGCTTTTTATCCCAATCATTGGAGAAGAAAGTATATTGGTATAATATGTATACTGATTAAAATTTTAATCACAAAGATGTCTACAGCAAGCCCAAGGTTGTTCTGCTGGGTTGGCTGTGGTTTGGTGTGGTTGTTGTGTCAACATGAGCCCGAGTCCTCTGGGAAGCAAGGAGGCTCTCTTAGGAGAGTCTCCCATCAGATGGCATAGAGGCAAGGCTGTAAGAGCAAACTCCTGGTAGATGGTTGGTGGGGGAGGGTCCAGCCTTCTAGGCCAGTGCCAGGCCAGGCAGGCAGGTGGGCGGGCAGGTGGTCCAGTGGTGTCCTGGGCTGTATAAGAAGAGAACATAAGCAAGCCAGCAAGCAGTGCCTCCCCGTGCCTGTGGTTCAGGGCCCTGGCCCTGACTTCCCTCAGTGGTGGCTGTGATAAGGAGGAGCAAACCACACAAACCCTTCCCTTCTCTGAGTTACTTTTGGTTGTGGGTTTTTTCCAACAAAGTAAAATAGGACACAATTGTTATTTATCTTGAGATGGAGTCTCCCTAACATAGCCCTGGGAACTGTCCTGGAACTCACATGTAGATCAAGCTGGCTTCAAATTCATGGAGCTCCTCCTGCCTCTGCTTCCTGAATACTTGTATCACTATGCCTAGTTTGGGACACATTTCAAAACCACTTCTAAGAAACTAGGGCAACTAGAACCTTACCAAAGTGATCAATATTTTGTATTTCTACCCCTAATATTTTATCTTTTTCCCACTGATAAATTTTAAAAAGATTTGTAATGAAAAAACATAGCCATTTTTAGAATTACAACTCACACCGCTTTCATTTGTGGAAACTGACCTTACATACATTTAGAAAGATAGGATCCTTTTTATGTACTGAATTTTTTTCCCACACAATACCCAATTATTTTCTGTAGTCATCTTTTTTTGGGGGGGTGGGGGGGTTCGAGACAGGGTTTCTCTGTGTAGCCATGGCTGTCCTGGAACTCACTCTGTAGACCAGGCTGGCCTCAAACTCAGAAATCCGCCTGCCTCTGCCTCCCAAGTGCTGGGATTAAAGGCGTGAGCCACCACGCCTGGCTCTTCTGTAGTCATCTTATTAGGGTTTAGTAATTTTGGGCTTCTTACTCTCTGATTTTGTCAAAGATGTGAGTTAACCTTTTATTTTCTCTCTTATTGAACTCTCTCTCTTCTTAAGTTGAACATTTAGGGCCAGCAGATAAAAGCGTCTGTTGCACCAGCCTGGAAACACAGTCAGATCCCTGAGACACGTGTAAAAGTGGGAAGAGACCCAGCTGTGCAGAGCTGCCCTCTGATCTCACATACACATAAGCATCCCTGCCCCCAGTGCCTGGCTATCGTCTACCCTCCCTCCCTCCATCTCCCCTGAAATTAATTTGTTTTAAAGATAAACATTTAAAGTTGAAATATTTAACTAGTTTCTTTCTACCATATGCTGCCATATTATTTCGAGATAATTGCACCAGTTTAGTTTTGTACAGATTTTAACAGAGTAACATAGAGTTATCCTATAGGTGGGCCTCCTGGTTAACATCGAGGAGACTGGAGCCTAGCCCCACCCAGCTGCACAGCTTGTTGCATCAGAGTTTGGATTGGAGTGGCTAAGCTGCTGCTCCTGTGTGTGATGTCTTTACACTTGAATGCATTTTCTGTAGGAAGTAAATCATGGTGCCTTTGGTTACACTTTAAGTTGGACTAAGTGGGTAATCTCTCTTCTAAGTAAAATGTGTTACTTCTTTATTTACTAGAACTCAGCTTTAACACTATCTAACACATGTAGGCTTTTCTCTGTGCTGAGAGTTTCTTGTTCTGGATTGGTTGAAAGTCCTTTTTTTTTTTTTTAAAAAGATTCATTTATTTATTTATTTATTTATTATATGTAAGTACACTGTAGCTGTCTTCAGACACTCCAGAAGAGGGAGTCAGATCTCGTTACGGATGGTTGTG
>NC_034612.1:4943690-4955019 GCF_900095145.1 Mus pahari
TGTGGTTGCTGGGATTTGAACTCTGGACCTTCAGAAGAGCAGTTGGGTGTTCTTACCCGCTGAGCCATCTCACCAGCCCTGTAAGTCCTTTTTTTAAAAACTGGAAGGGGCTGGAAATGGCTCAGCAGTTATAATCTCTTGCAGAGGTCCTGAGTTCAATTCCCAGCAGTCACGTGGTGGCTCACAACCATCTCTAATGGTTCTGACTGCATTTCTCTGACTCTAGATGTGCCTGCTCTGACATGGCACATCCCACAGCCATGGGATCTTAGGACGTGACTGTCGCTAACTGCTTCCATTGCCGTGTTAACAGCATCAATGTCATTCCTTCTTATTGCTGGACAGTTTTTCTGGCTGTCTGGGCTGCTGTTGGCTGCTGTGGATAGTGTTGCTACGAGTGCTTGTGGACAGTTAGGGTTGATGTGTGCGTGTGTTCTCATTCCTCACAAGTAGTAGAAATACTGGATGACTTGGTAATTCTTTGACTTAACGGTTTAAGAAAAGCCACGTTTCAAGGTGCCTGTGCATTGGTGCGGCTCACCAACAGTTCTCTTTTGAGTGCTTTCTTCATTGTTTTCCTTACTCTCTATTATATTTTAACTATGATTTCCCTTCTCCCTCTTGCTCCTGCCCATAGGGTGTTTGTTTGTTTGTTTGTTTGTTTGTTTTTTAAAATTTGTTTCTCATGACTGATGGTTGTGAGCCACCATGTGGTTATTGGGAATTGAACTCAGGACCTCTGGAAGAACAGTCAGTCCTCGTTGAGCCACCTACCCAGTCCCTGTTTTCTTCATTTTTACCACATGATAATGTATACCATAAGCTATGACTTCATACCTGTATATCATTGTTTCACCACAGTCATGCACAAACACATTCCTCTCCTATTCCCCCCGTCCCGTGGGCTCTTGTCCTCTCCCAGACAGCCCTTTTCTGCTTGCATGTTTTTCTTCTTGGTGTCACTGCTGCCCAGTTTGGACTCAGTGCGTAAGGAGGCGTGTTTCTGTTGGGTGACTGTGCCCAGCATGGAGAGTTCCACTTCTGCCTGATTTCTGTAATGATGCCCTTTCTTTTGTTGTTGTTGTTGTTGTTGTTGTTGTTGTTTTTCAAGACAGGGTTTCTCTGTGTAGCTCTGGCTGACCTGGAACTCACTCTGTAGACCAGGCTGGCCTTGAACTCAGGGCCCCTGTCCCTGCTTCCCAAGTGCTGGGATTAAAGGCGTGCGCCACCACTGCCCAGCTGTCATTTCATTATTTTATGCTAAATAAAGCTTGTGTGTCTGTGCCACATTTAAAAATGCATTCATCCAGATGGGCAGTGGTGGTGCACACCTTTAATTGCAGCACTTGAGAGGCAGAGGCAGTTAGACCCCTGAGTTCAAGAACATCCAGTGCTACTCAGAGAAACCCTGTCTTAGTAAATTAGAAAAATAGATCCATTGACCCCTCTGAGTAACATGTAAGAAGATGTGTGACTTGCATGTCGCCACATAGCAAACACTGGTGTAAGGGTGTCAATGCCGACCACACAGCTGGAAACTGAGCTGGGATTCTGTCTCAGTCCAGAGTCAATGTCGTCACCCCCTTTCCTCTCTTACTCTAGTGGGTATAGGTTGTGTCTCGTTATGACGTTGATTGATATTTCCTCGTGGCTTAGGGTGTCCAGCTCTGTTCATGTGCTATGTATTATGTGTCATCCATGTAGTGTCTTTGGTGAAATGTCTGTTGAATCCCCTGCCCGGCCCCCATCCGCAGCTCTAAGGGTCAAGTGTAGGGCCATGAGCTTGCCATACTCACTCTGAGCCCCTCTCCCTCTCTATTTATCTTCTCAGTGTTGAAGTTAAGAGCCCTGCATATATATGATGGGAGGGCGCTTTTACCAGATAAGTGCTGCAGACGCTCCTGCTTTACGTCTCGGGGTTTCTTTTTACTTTCTATATATTATAGTCGTATATTTCCTGATGAACTGACCTTATAAAAGATCCCTCTATTACCTGTGGCACACCAACCATTTGGGAAACCTCTTTCTCTAGAAATATTTACATTATGATTTATAACAGTAGCAAAATTACAGTTATGAAGTAGCAGCGAAATAATGTTCTGGTTGGGGTCACCACAGCATGAGGTGGTGTTAAAGGGTGGCAGCATCAGGAAGGCCGGGTGTCACTGTCTCTTTGTTAATATCTTACCGAGTCTGATGCTAGAATATCCATTCAAAGTCTTTTTTTTTTTTTTTAAGTTTTTTTTTTTTTTTTAAGATTTATTTATTAATTATATGTAAGTACACTGTAGCTGTCTTCAGACACTCCAGAAGAGGGCATCAGTTCTTGTTATGGATGGTTATGAGCCACCATGTGGTTGCTGGGATTTGAACTCTGGACCTTCGGAAGAGCAGTCGGGTGCTCTTACCCGCTGAGCCATCTCACCAGCCCTCAAAGTCTTTTTATTTTTCAGTTTTAGAGAATTTATTAAATATCTCTGAGTGAAGTCCCTGTGGTGGATTTCAAGAGGCATGTGGGGACTGTGTGGATGTGGGGTGTGCACACGAGTGCAGTTTCACAGCGCTCCTCCACTGCTTGTGGACGTTGTACATCGTGGTGCGCACTAGGCTCCGCACCACGATGTACAACGTGCTACACAGAGAAACCCTGTCTCGAAAAACCAAAAATAAAGTTACCGAGTAAGTTAGGATAAAAGCCCACAATTCACAGTAACCCTGGTGCCCTAAGACAGAAGTCTTCCCCATAACGGCAGTATTTAAACAGCTGAAGTCTGCTGCCAGCTGTGCAGGTGTACTAGGCTGTGGCTAGATCCCAACCCAGGCCCAGTGATGGAACAGTGTAAAGCTGGAAGATGCGACCTCCCAGCATCAGGAGGCAGAGGCAGGCAGATCTCTGTGAGCTCAAGGCCAGCCTGATCTATACATAGGAACCCTGTCTGGGGACGGGGCATGGGAGGGCGACTGCCTCCATAGCAACTCAGCTAAGATGAAATGTGCTTGCCTTGTTTGGTCAGTTTATTTGAAAATATTTTTTTAAAAGTATGTGTGTGCTGGGGCTGGTGAGATGGTTCAGCGGTTAGGAGCACTGACTGCTCTTCCAGAGGTCCTCAGTTCAATTCCCAGCAACCACATGGTAGCTCAGAACCATCTGTAATGGGATCTGATGCCCTCTTCTGGTGTGTATGATGACAGCTACAGTATACTCATATAAATAAATCTTTTAAAAAAAAAAAAAAAAAAAAAGCATGTGTGTGCTTGTGTGTGTGCATGCGCACATCTCCAGCAGAGTGGAGAAAAACAGGTGAGATCCCAAGGAGTTGTAGTTACAGGTTATTATCAGCTAACACACACACACACACACACACACACACATAAACACACACACACACAGAGCAGACACTAGAAACTGAACACAAGAGCTTCAACTGCTGAGTCATCTCTTTGGCTTTTGGGGGGAATGGCATGGATTTCTTCCAGAGTTTCTCTGCATAGTCCTGGTTGTCTTGGAACCCGATCTTGAACTCAGAGATCCAACCGCCTCCGTCTCCTGAGTGCTAGGATTAAAGGTGTGTGTTGAAAGTAGAGTTTTTAATAGCCCTCAGCTAATAATGAATTGGAAGAATTAAATGCCGGCTAGCACTGACCTTAACACCAGGCTCTTTTCCTCCACCTTCTGAGAGATGTCAGCTGTATGTAACACCCATGCATCAAGTAAGACCAAAAGACAGCTTTCCAGGCCAGAGTCAGCCCAGAGGAAGGGTAGAAGCTAGCCCAGGCAGATGTAAGGGTTATTCTAAAGTTCCCTGGCTGCCACAAGGTCAGAGAGGCAGCACGGATGCACAGCTGTACTTAGCAATATTATGTTCAAGTGGGTCAGAAAACTCGGGGTAGGGCACGTTTTCCTAATGCTCACCCACAAGGAAGAACCAGTCTTTGTATTCCTAAACACTGCAACCAGTCTAGACCCGCGCCATCAAATGATGAGCTCTGTCATGAGACTAATGAACACTGAGAGAACAGAGGACTGGATAATACACTGAAAACTACCACGCCAGTCACAGTAGAGGCGTTAGTTGAATGCAGGCCTTTTGGTCTCTGGGTGTTTCGTTGTTGTTCAGTAGACCTAATTGGAAGTGAGAAGTGACAATTTGTCCACTAGGACCAACTGCCAGGAGGCAGTTAAGGCAAATGCTGCCTAGCATCCTCTGCAAGATCTAAAAGTAAATAAGTGACCCCAAGTGTATGCAAGCAGAGCTGGTCAGCGTTAGTCAGAATCAGACAGCTGGAGAGCCTCAGTTGATTATTATTATTGTGCACATGTTCGTGTTCTCTCTCTCTCTCTCTCTCTCTCTCTCTCTCTCTCTCTCTCTCTCNCTCTCTCCCTCCCTCCCTCCCTCCCTCCCTCCCTCCTCTCTCTCCTCTCTCTCTCTCTCCTCTCTCTCTTTCGTGTGTTTGTACAAGTTACAGGAACCAGTTCTCTTATTCCACCACATAGGATCCAGGAACTAGGACTTGGCAGCAAATTCAGCTGCTAAGTCATCTCTCTGGGCCTCCAAAATGCCTGTCATATAATAAAAGATCTTCAAATTCCATGAAGCAAAAACTGTAGACAGAGAGGGAAGCAGAGCCCACAGATACAATTTAAAGAAGCAGTGTCCTTCATTCCATAATGGAGCAAAGCAAGCAGAAAGAAAATGAGTGTTACTACAATGGATATGACTGATGGGACTTAGGTTGTATGTACACCTGTGTAGACAAGCCAGAGGACTGCTGTCTTCCTAGGTCTGTCTCCACTGGACTTGGAGATCATCAGTGGGCTAGATTGGCTGACCTAAATGCTGTGGCATACACTCCCTTTCCCCAAGTACTGAAGTACAGACTTGTGCCATCATCCGTTGTTCTTGACATGGTCACTAGGGATCCAAATTCAGGGTTGCACAGCAGTCTTGACTGAGCGATCCCAACAAGCCCCACTTAACCCATCCTCTGTCAGTTCAGCTTGTCATCTGTGAAGCGCCTCAACAACAAAACAGGTTCTTTATTTAACAGATGTTAAGATATTTGCTAATATAGGACATATCAGATATGAAACAAGTTATAATATATAACACATGGTCTGTACTCTGTTAGCTTGAGCTACCATAGCAAACTATGTTGTAGCATAGATGGCTTAGACAATAGAAATTTCCTTCTCAGAGTTCTGGAGGCTAAACTCGAAAAGTAGGTGTGAGGTGGACTGTTTGCTGGGCCTAATGACCAATTAGTGTCAGCCCTCAGTGTGTGCGGCTCCCAGCCTTGTCCATCCCAACCTTGGACTGTTAGCCGACTCTTGATTTTTGCTGTTCTGTACAAGTTCTCTCACCAGTTACATGATTTGCAGGTATTTTCTTGCATCTCATGAGTGGCCTTTGTTTGTTAGTTTGTAATAACTTCTTTGAAGCACAAGTGTTTTCACCTGCTTTTTGAGAGAAGCTGTCCCATGCATGTAAAAGTTGCAAAGAGGGCTGACGAGATGACTCGGCGGGTAAGAGCAGGGACTGCTCTTCCAAAAGTCCTGAGTTCAAATCCAGCAACCACATGGTGGCTCACAACCATCAATAATGAGATCTGATGCCCTCTTCTGGTGTGTCTGAAGACAGCTACAGTGTACTTACATATAATAATAAATAAATCTTTGGGCCAAAGCGAGCGGGGTTGACCAGAGCAAGTAGGCCCAACCGGTGCTAGCAGAGGTCCTAAATATAATTCCCAACAACCACACGAAGGCTCACAACCATCTATACAGCTACAGTGTACTCATATAAAGAAAGAAAGAAATGTTTAAAAAAAGAAGTTGCAAAGAGTACTTGTTCTTTACCCAGCATTTCTCTTTGCAGATTTTTAGTCCTAAGAAAGTAATTGAGAATGTGGCAGGTTGAACTGCACTGGAGTGCTTTATTACAGTTGTAAGCTCTGGAGCTAACGCTGAAGGGCTGTTGTATGTAGCTGTGTCACAGCTGGGAAGAGGCCATCCTTTCCCTCCAGGGGAAGCACCTGAAGCCCTGTGTCAGGACCGGCTTTGAGACTTCTCTCCTAAGCAGACAGAAAGTAACCTGCTGATTCTTCCCACAGGTCTCTTAATATGGACTTTGAAAATCAAGATAAGGAGAAAGACAGCAGCAGTTCTTCTGGCTCTTTCAACGGCAACAGCACCAATAACAGTAAGGCGTGTCACACCGGTCATTTCTTCCCATGTGCTTCTGATAGCCACAATCCTCCCCGCCCCCCCACTTCATCCCCATGTGCTCACCTCAGCTGAACCTTCAGGCGCTCACTTAACGGCTTATATTTGATAGAACAGTGCAGTCCGATCTGTATGCTTCCATCCCTAAGCTTTTATGTTGTAAGTCTAAAGTCACTGATTGCTTAAGTCCAAGAAGCCTGAGCCTGGTGCTTGCCTGTCAAGGACGGGCAGTGTCCATCCGCTTGTGACTTGGTAGCTGCTCTGTGAGGTTGCTGACTCTGTAGTGATGACAGTTGAATTCAGCATCTGTGGGAGAGCACATGTGGGTGCTTGGAGAGGTAAGTGTTAAGAGCATCTCCTGATGGAAAAAATCAGGAGACACTGAGAACTGAACTGAGCAACAAATTGTCACTTATTCGTATATTGAGATTTCATATTTCATATTGAAGTACTTGGGGCCAGGGAGATGACAGAGTCAGAAAAGTGTCCTGTAAGCATGGAGTGCTGCACTCGCTCAGGTCCCCAGCACCCATGCAGTATCCTAGGCGTAGTGGCAGGTGCTTGTAACCCCACTGCTGGGGACAGGGATGAAAGCCCCATCCCAACCCCTGGTTTGCTGGTAAGTTGGAAAGAGACCACAGAATGCAGTCCCCTTGTACTTCATTCCTGTATACTTCTTAACCACGCTGCAGCACTTGCCTAGTATTTACGTGGGAAGTGGACACAACAAAGACAGTAAAGTGGGACTCACTTAAATAGAAAGAATCCGAGGCAGGCAGGTCTCTGAGATTGAGGCCAGCCTGGTCTACAGAGGCAGTTTCAGGCCAGTCAGCACTACATAGAAAGACTGTCTTTTAAAAATGTCTTTCCATAAACGATATGTTCTTCTGTGAAATAAAGTCTGTACCAGTAGGAACCACATTAAACCCAGTGTGAAATCTGATTTTCAGACTGATGTGTTACATAAGTTATCTTCTGATAATACTTCAAGCCAGGTCACACACTTGTAACTTTATTTCTAATGCCCTGTATTGTGCAAATGATATAAGTGTAGTCTGTGGGACACTGCATCACAAAATCAAAGAGAAACACGTCGTGTGTCTAACTAAAATCTCACGGAAGGAAGTACCTGCTAATAACAGCTTTATTTTTTGTAATTATGTCATTTTTCTTGAGTATGTCTCCTGTGTCAGACTATGCATCCTTCCCATAATGTACTGGGACACAGATACCAAGAGGACTGACAGGTTACTTACCCTACAGTGCAGTTCTCTTTGATGTAGTCTGGAAAATACTAAGAAAGAAAAATGTGCTGCGATAGAGTCGGCACTCACCCATAGAGCAAGCGCCTCATCACTTTATTTTTTGGTCTTTTGAAACAGAGTTTCTTTTCTCTGTGTAGCCCTGGCTGTCCTGAAACTCACTCTGTAGACCAGGGTGGCCTTGAATTCAGAAATCCGCCTGCCTCTGCCTCCCAAGTACTGAGACTAAAGCCATGGGCTGCCACCACACTTTCAAAAATCATAGAATCAATGTCCAGAAAGCCGGAGGGAGAGAGCACGGGCAACCGTGTGAGCGCTTAAGACACTGGGGAAGGGAAAGCCGGAGGGAGAGAGCACGGGCAGCCGTGTGAGCGCTTAAGACACTGGGGAAGGGAAAGCCGGAGGGAGAGAGCACGGGCAGCCGTGTGAGCACTTAAGACACGGGGGGGTTCTCAGAGGGCCAGTGCCAAGTTAGTGCCGAGGTGTTGGCAAGAGGTTCTTGGACCAATTAAAGGAGAAAGTGACCAGATGGAGGTTTGTAAAAGATTACAGTTGCCTTCTTCCAAAACACCCAAGAGTCAAGGAGTGGACATGAATGAGTGGTGAAGGCCATGTGACCCACAGCAGACATCAGCGCTTACAGCGTGAACTGTGCTCTGCCTGATAGCGAAGGTGCAGGAGTCTCCTGGAGAGTAGAGCGCTCAGCTTGTTAGTGTCTGAAACAAAGTGGCTCACACCTAGTGTGATAAAGACAGACAAGTGCTCTTGTACTTCCTCGGTGTGTGTGGACAGCATCATCTACTAAACCCCACCACTCTTGGACCCTGATGTGTGGCTCTGGGGCGCATGCTTACCTGCACACATCACTGGAGGGTTGTAGATAAGAACATGCCAGTGTTAGGGTTAAAGGGTGGGGAGGGAGCAATAAAAGCAACAGTAACAGTTCTGGGAGAACCCGCAAAGCAGAGCTGCCCCTCCCCCTAGCCCACTGCCTGCGGACTCTGGGCAGACAGAGCAGATTTGGTGGGCCAGGTCCCGGAGGCAGCTTGCCCTGACTGCCTCGGCGCTCGCTGCCCTCACTCGGCACACCGCTGCTTTTCCTTCCTTGTCAGCCAGACTCAGGACTGCACCTCGTATCCCATCAGGCATAAATTCTCCACGAAGAGCACAGGAGCTGACACTGCTGCCATGGTTGGAACTGGATAGACTTTGGGAGGAAGTGTCACCCTGTGACACAAAGCTATCATCTCAGTATGTGGAAACTAAAGAAGGAAAATTACAACCTTGAGGCTGGCCTGAGCTATAGAGCAGCTCCTGGGTAGGCTTGGCTACAAAGTGATACTGGTCTCAGAGTAGTGATAGTGATATTAGTGGGCTGGAGAGGTAATGCAGTGATTCAGAGCTCTGGCTGCCTCATCAGAGGGCCCAAGTTCAGTTCCGAGCAGCCACAAGATGGCTAACAGCCATCTGTATGTAGATCTAGAACAGATCTTCTAATTGTAGATGATCTGATGCCCTCTTCTGGCCTTTGAGAACACTACACGAATGTGTTGGATACTGATAAATGCAAGCAAAAACCCCATACATACATACATACATACATACATACATACATACATACATACACACACACACACACTGAAATATCCAACAAAGAAGTACAAGGAAGAATTATTTGTAATAGGGAAAAATTTAGAAAAAACTAAATGGAGCCTTGATTGGAGCTCTAGAACTCACTATGTAGACCAGTATGGCCTAACCTCATTGAAATCCACCTGCCTTTGTTCTTCTCAGGACTGGTACTACTGTATGTTCCACCAGGTCCCACCCAGTTCTTCATTTAAATAGATAAAGAAAAAAAAAAGCCGTATAAATCTCTTTGCCTGATTTTAGTCCCTACACGACCTCCAGGGGCAGACTGATGGCCAGTAAGCAAACAAAGAAAGACAGACACACATGGAAAAAGAATCTGGGCAGGGTGGACTGCAGGAGAACTATAGCTGGCCATGTCAAGGATCCCAATGCTTCAAGCCCCCAAAGCTTGTCCAGTTATTATGGAGTTGAGCAGAGAGGCGGGGTTGTTGTGTGCAGATGAACAGGAGGTGGGGTTTATGGCACAGCTTGATCAGGGAGGCAGGTTAGCAGTGTCAGTGTAGGAGTGGTCAGTTGGGGAGCAAGCTTCACACCCTAACTACTCCTTCCAGGAGAGCACTGCACTCGTGCAGCCCAGGGGAAGAAGGCTTTGCCACCTCACAGCCTCAGTGGGGGATCCCATGGGCTTGAAGCACTGGGACCCTTGACATGGCCAGCTCTCAGTTTTCTTTCTTTCTTTTTTAATTATTTTTTTAAGATTTATTTATTTTATATATGTGAGTACACTGTCACTCTCTTGAGACACACCAGAAGAGGGCATCAGATCCCATTACAGATGGTTGTGAACCAGCCACCATGTGGTTGTTGGGAATTGAACTCAGGACCTCTGGAAGAGCAGTCAGTGTTCTTCACCACTAAGCCATCTCTCCAGCTCCCCTCCCCCCTTTTTTGGGCTTTGTTGGTTTTTTTGTTTTGTTTTTTGTTTGTTTGTTTGTTTTGGGTTTTTCAAAACAGGGTTTCTCTGTGTAGCCCTGGCTGTTGGAACTCACTCTGTAGACCAAGCTGACTCAAACTCAGAAATCCTCCTGCCTCTGCCTCCCAAGGGCTAGGATTAAAGATGTGCGCCACCACTGCCTGGCCAAAAAACATTTCTGATCAGGGTTTTTTCCACTCCCCCAAACTGGGCATCTTGAATCCTTGAACTATGGTCATTGGTGGATCTATACATCTTTAATTGCCCCATTTAGACTGCAGAGCCCATAAAAACTAGAAATCCCTCCTGTTTTCAATCTGTGATAATTTGGTGAATATTTAATCAAAAGACACAAAGTAGTGTAACAAGTCAGTTACACTGACAACATCAGGGTGATTGGCCTGTGGCTGTGTTCACTGATAGTGGTGTGAGCTCTGATGAGAGGCTCCATTGAGAGAAAGAGGTATAGGGTAAGGACTTAGGTCATGCTTGTGAGTTAGAGGCCAGCCTGGGCTATATCAGGCTGAGTTCCAAAGCAAGCAAAAAATTTTAAATGATGCTATTGTATATAGGTTTAGATTCCACCGTGCCTTTTTCTTTGGTTGACTGTATAAGGCTGTGTGAGCCTTTGTGATTATGATTGCTATATTTAAGTGTCTTGTTTAAGTTTGCTTTTAAATCATTGAAGTTTGTTCAGAATATCTAACTGGCTAGCCCCTCCCTTGTAGAACCTTTGTCTCTGGCGCCCAGAAGTACAGCGGCAGCAGCTCAAGAGCTCCACTTGCCCACTGACGTCTTCTCTTGCTTTAAAATTACTGATTGCAGAAGAGAAACTGTATTTTAATATCTTCATTGTTCCTTGTATTCATTTGTGTTGTAGTTAACATGCTAAGATAAAGCAAGTTTATTATAAATATATCTTAACAGACTTGCTAATATAATCTTTGTTCTAATACCTGTTAATTTTTGTGTTCATATTTTGGTTTGAGTAGACAGGATTTTGGGTAGGTCAGGCTGACCTCAAAGTCACCATATATCAAGTGTTATCTTGATCTGATACACTTGCCTCAACTCACTGGAATCACAGATAGGCAGGACATGTAGAATCTCTTACACATACCACCCGCCAATAAGAATGCTTATGGCTGCCGGGCGTGGTGGCACACGCCTTTAATCCCACCCAGCACTTGGGAGGCAGAGGCAGGCGGATTTCTGAGTTCGAGGCCAGCCTGGTCTACAGAGTGAGTTCCAGGACAGCCAGGGCTATACAGAGAAACC
>NC_034612.1:4955158-4980362 GCF_900095145.1 Mus pahari
AGAGAGAGAGAGAGAGAGAGAGAGAGAGAGAGAGAGAGAGAATGCTTATGGCCAGTGAGCTGAGTCAGAAAATAGGAGGTGGGACATCCAGCAGGAATAGAGAGAATTCTGGGAAATAGTCTGGAACAGGTGAGATTTTTCCCAGAAAGCTCAACATACAGAGACAAGGAGATGGGCATAAGGAGGTAAGGCGAGAGAACCAGCCGTGTCGCTTAAGAGTGAGTTGAAGAACAAACTGAAGCTTATGTATGGCCTAAGCATTTATTAATAAGTAGTCTCAGAGTGGTGATTGCTGGGAATTAACCGTACCCACAGACAAGATGACTTTATCTGTAGACCATAGCATGCTTTGTTTCACAGGAAAGAATGTGGACATGGTTTAGGTTTTTAAAAGGGGTCTTGTTCTTACTTAAAATCATTTATTTTCAAAACCATTGCTTTCTTTTGTGAAATCTGTGACCCACAGAAGCGTTGAGAACTCTTTAGGGGAAGGGATTTCATACAGCTGTGTCCTCTAGGTGCTCACACTAGGGCATATGGGAGTCTCCTTTCTTCCACCACACAGGTCCAGGACATCAGGCTTGGCACAAGTGCCTTTGCCAAACAATAAGCTCTGTTGCCAGTTTCCAAGCCTAGTTTTAAGATCAGCAGAGGGGTGTGTGTGTGTGTGTGTGTGTGTGTGTGTGTGTGTGTGTGTGTGTGTGTGAAGATTTATTTATTTTAAAGATTATATGCATGTGTATATGGGAGGGTATGGGCACAAGAGTGTGGGTGCTCACAGACGCCACAAGAGTGCATCATATCCCCTGGAGCTATCGATAACACAGGCAGTTGTGGCCTGCCTGGTGTGATTACTGAGACCTGATGCCTAAGTTCCATCTTGAAAGGGTCATTTACCTGCAGCCTTAGCACAGATTTTTACTTTAAATATTCAATTATAATCGCTTGTGTGGCAGTTTTCATATGACATCTCAGCAGGATTAATTAAGTCTATGGCATACAGAACACAGGGTGAGGTGCGGGGTCCCTTTTATTCAGCCGCCATCAGATTCTGACATTCCCTTCTCTGCAATTACTCTGCTCACCGGTCTCAGCTCCTGGTGCAAAATTAACTTTTCTGTGTAGAATTTTAGCTAGACCTAACCCCTAGAGATTTAATTATCTAAGTAATGTAATGTTTAAGATGGTCTCTTCAGAACTGGCAGGGTGGCTCAGCTGTTACAGGCATGGGGTGCCAAGCCTGGGAACCCACATGGGAGAAGGCTACAACCCCACATGCATGTCCTCTGACCTCCACCCACATACAGACACAGACAATAAATAATAAGTAAGTAAATAAGTAACTGTAATTCCAAATAATGAAAATCTCGATGATTCCACTGGGCAGCCAAGAATTAAGAAAGAACACTGAGCTGTGTCCTGCTCTGTCCGAGGACGTTTCTCTTTACTCTCCTCTCTGACGCCTTAAAATGTCACAGTCAAACCTCCGCCAGCACCAGCACCACTCCCCCCCAGGAGCTGGGCAGTGGCAGTCGGGTCCACGCCCTTAACCTGCCCTCAGGAGGCGGGCGGGGAAGGGCAGACAGGGGAGTGTCTGTGCCTTTGGTCACTGTCAGACTGAAGGCACCAAGGACAGCAAGAGCTCATCCTCTCTCGTTGAAAGCCTTGGGGCCTGGGAGCCACCTATTAATCCCAGGAACCCTCTGTGTTCCGTAAGTTACTGGAAAATGCACAGGCATGTTATGTTCCTTGAAGGACAAGGATGGCAGCTGTAAAACATGGAGTCTGGATACAGACTGAGGTCATGGCAGGTCTAGAAACTCAGGTCCCGTTCCAGTTCACCAAGCCTCTGGGAGGATGGCTCGGCACTGGCTGCTCTTCCAACATTTGCTTCTCAGCACCCGCATGCACGGCAGCTGACCCTGCTTGTAAGTCTAGGTCTAGGGGGTCTGCAGCTGCCTTCTGATTTTCTGTGGGTGCGGCGTGCACACAGACCTGCGTGCGGGCAGTACTCCATACACATCAAATAAAGAGGACAGTTTAAAAATGCACCTCAGTGCTTAAACCCTCTGGGGTAGAGTGAATTCCCTTCTAGCCACATATTGAGGCATTTCTCTGATGACCTGTTACCTCAGGCTGTGAGAACGTATATGACCTCTGACCTCTTAGGTGACATCAGTGCATCATGTCATGCTCAGCCTGTGCAGTAGTCTATGAAGGCAGGGGTGGTGGTTATGTTGCTATTATGAAGTAAGGGTTAATGTGTCCTGTTGTCCTCTTCAGGTATCCAGACCATTGATTCCACCCAAGCTCTGTTCCTCCCGATTGGAGCATCTGTCTCTCTCCTCGTCATGTTCTTCTTCTTTGATTCAGTTCAAGTCGTTTTCACGATATGTACAGCAGGTAATTTAGCTGCAAGTTTATTAAAAGGAATCAAAATTGTAATGTATGTGCCATGCCATGTGAGTTCATTATCTGTTACCAGAGTCTTCAAGAAAGCCAGGGATTAGAAAACTCAGGAGCTTTAGTGATGCCAAGTAATTGTGACTTGTTTCTGGCAGACAACCCACAGGTCTTGTTAGTCACAGTAGCTGTTAGCATCCTCTACTAATGGGTCTGCAGATAGAAATATTGACAAGCAGGCAGTGGTGGCACACGCCTTTAATCCCAGCACTTGGGAGGCAGAGGCAGGAGGATTTCTGAGGCCAGCCTGGTCTACAGAGTGAGTTCCAGGACAGCCAGGGCCACACAGAGAAACCCTATGTGGAGAAACCAAAACAAACAAACAAATAAAACCCACTAGGTGTGCAGCTAATGACTGAGCTGAGGAGCAGAGTTCATCTGGGAGGCTGTGGGGAGTGCTGACTGATGGCAATTCTGCTCTCACAGGGATGGATCACACATTTAATCAAAGGCAGCTCAGAACACAATAAATGAATACATGCTGCAAAATGAATGATAGTGGGGGTTGGAGAGATGGCTCAGTGGTTAAGAGCACTGACTGTGAGTTCAAATCCCAGCAACCACATGGTGGCTCACAACCATCCGTAATGACATCTGATGCCCTCTCCTGGTGTTTCTGAAGACAGCTACAGTGTACTTAACATATAAAAATAAATAATAAATCCCAGTACTTGGCAGGGCAAAGGAACACTAAGATTGCCAGGCAGTGGTGGCGCACACCTTTAATCCCAGCACTCGGGAGGCAGAGGCAGGCGGATTTCTGAGTTCGAGGCCAACCTGGTCTACAGAGTGAGTTCCAGGATAACCAGGGCTACAGAGAAACCCTGTCTCAAAAAAACCCCCCAAAAAAAGGTGGGGGAGGGGAGAAATATTGACAGCTAATCACAGCTGCCAGCTTTGCAGTGTTTCCAGGCTATGCAAAGATGGACATGCAGGGACAATATTATCCAAAGATGGGTGACTTTAAGAGCGTGTCTTCTGCCTGCTGTGGTTCCTTCTTCCTGTGTTACAGGAGAATAAACAGCATTCCCTGTCCCCATCTATGGCACACTAGGTGCTAAGTGTTGGTTTTTGTTTTTAATGTAGCTATCCATGCAGTAGTGGAAGACCTCTCCTGGACACACAGCTCAGTGCCACATACATATGTACATACATTCATACATACATACATACATACATACATACATACATACATACATACGGTCCCTGGGTCCCAGCTTCAGCACAAGCAGACAAACAGGGGAAAGATCATTTAGGTAACTTTTCTACTTGATAAGAAAAATATATTAGAAAACCATCTTCCATGAGTTATGCCATTCTTTTCCTGTAATGCATAAAGAAAAAAATTAATGAAACATATTTTCTTTTCCTAGTTCTTGCTACAATAGCTTTTGCTTTTCTTCTTCTCCCGATGTGCCAGTATTTAACAAGGCCCTGCTCACCTCAGAACAAGTGAGTACTCGGGACTTTCCCTCTAGGGTATCAGAGTATCGGGTGTTGGCCAGAGACTGGGGAGTGACATGCATATGTCCTTTCTAAAGTTGGAGATAGTATCTCCCTTGCCCTTCCTGTGGCACAGGAAATGCAGACACCCGTCTGCTCCCTGTCAGCTAGAGTAGGAAGGAAGCAGGGAGAGCAGAGCGGTGCTTGCATTCAAGACCCCATGGGAGAGACTCTGGCCTGTGGGCGCTGCTGCCTTGGCTCACTGCATTGTTAACATCTTCCCCCAGGAGCCATTGCTCCACGGACACAGTCGGAGGTGGCCTTGGATAATAATCACTTGTGGCATCTGGTTTTTCAGAAATTAGTGACGGCCAAGTACATTTCCCCATCTTACACATATTATTTCATCATTGCTAAATGAATGGAATCTCTTCCTTTCTTGATTTTATTTTTCTCTTAAAAATAAGATTTGCCTTATATTTAACTCCCAGGGACTGATTCTTTTACATTATACTTTTAGACAGCAATGTTAATAACTTCGTATTAAAAAATAGTCTTAGTGCAGTGGGTAAAAGTGCTTGTCTATTTAATCCTCATGGCTTGAGCTCAATTCTTGATCTTCACAGTGGAAGGACAGACTGACTTCACAGTGCTCTCACCTGACCTCCACTCATACCCCCCCACACACACACACAGTGAGAGTAACAGATAAAATATAAATTTAGAAAATGAACTGCATTCCCAAGTGGGAACTGAAGGGTAATCCCTGAGTATTTCATAGATGACGCCAGCGAGGCTTGGATCTTCTAGGATCCTGGGTATGAGGTATCGCCCTGCTCTGATCCAGCCAGTGTGAACACTGATCACGGGGTCAGCCAGTCACTGAGTGCATTCCATGTCTTTTCCAGGATTTCCTTCGGTTGCTGTGGGCGTTTCACTGCTGCTGAGCTGCTGTCCTTCTCCCTGTCTGTCATGCTTGTCCTCATCTGGGTTCTCACTGGCCACTGGCTTCTCATGGACGGTGAGTGATGACATGCATAGGCTGTGACTGAACCTCGCGTGGTTTCATAGGTCACAGCCTCAACTGTGGGACCAGTGCGAATGTGTAAATTTCAAAACAGTTGTGAACAGCAGAAGTTAATTCAGAATCACACACACAGTGAAACCACGGCTTTGGCGCGGTGCACGGGTACTGCAGCATCATGTGTCTTCACTGACAGCCTATTTCTGAAGACACAGCCTGCCCTGCCTCAAAGACCTCTGTCATACTGATGTATGATACAGTTGCACTGTTCCACATCTTCTCTCTCCGAGAAACACAATGGTGTAACAGAACACGGAGGCTTCTCATACTCTGCTGCCTTTTCTCAGCATGTAAATACTGAATTAGCATAACTCTGGTTGGGTTGGGTGGGGTTACAATTGCTATTTGAAGCAGACATGATGGCACATGTGTGTGTTTGTTCCAAAACAAAGTTTCTCTGTGTAGGCTGGCTATCCTGGAACCCATTCTGTAGAACATGCTGGCACGAGCTTTTTAGGTCCATCATTGCAGTAGCAGGAGGACCTCTGTGAGTTCAAGGTCAACCTGATCTATAAAGCAAATTACAGTTACCAGGGCACCAGGGCCACACTGTGAAACCCTCTCAAAAAAAAAAAAAAAAAAAGATAATGATAATAAAAAGAATTGCTGTTTTGAGTTACTGGCCTAGTTTTTAATTAAAAAAAACAAAACAAAAAAACAATTGAATAAATTTCAGCTTCAAATTAGGATAGAATACTTAAGTTTCCAAGATAGTCATAAGCATACTTCTGACATTTGGCATTGTATACATATGCAAAGCCGCATTCTTTGCAGTGCCAGCTATCATCTCTGGGGTAGTGAAGGTATTTCCTAGACAGTATCACTCAGCCAAGACCAGTTCATGCAAAAATGTCTAGCATAGTATTAGTATGCAGAGTTTTTTGTCTCCAGTAGTAAAATTATGTCTTTTAAGTTTATAATTTATTATCAGTGAATGTTTGCTTCGCGTACCAGTTCTATATGCCTATAATCCAGGGCCACATAACAATTGATTGAGCAGAAGCAAGCTGAGCTGCCAGCAAAGGAACCTACTCTAGACAGAGCTCACAGACTCAGTCCTAGGCCTTCCTGCCCCTGTGCCCTACACTGCGCCAGCACAGTGTCCCTGTGGCCCTGGCATCTGCCCACGGGCTTTCCTAAGGCAGGCAGCCATAACCACTCACTAGTTCTTCCTTTAGAAGACGGTTCTGTGAGCGGTTTTATCGTTCCTTCATAGTCATTGCCCCCATTTTTGCTTATAAGACAAGTTTTCAGGTAAATATTTCTTTATATAGGTGGAAATAAATATTACAAATATAATAGATAAAAACAGATACTTGGGTAGAATAGACTCAGTGGGTAGGAGCACTTCCTGCTCTAACGCCTGAGATAAGCCTGCTAGGTCTACTCCTTGGGATAGATGTGGCATCACCCCGATCCACCTAGGCAGGTGCTCTTTCGAACTGTGTCACAGCATACATGACTTTCTAAAGATAAATTTCCAGGCATGACGTCCTCCCAGTAAAGGTTTTCTATATTTACTGTGTGTGTTCCAAACAGGGTTTCTCTGTGTAGCCCTGGCTGTCCTGGAACTTCTCTGTAGGCCAGGGTGGCCTTCAGTTCACAGCGATCCGCCTGCTTCTGCCTCTGAGCACTGGGATTAAAGGTGTGCACCTCACCACCTGGCTAATTATATTTTATATCTGTAGTTATCTCTCCTTTCAGAGTGAGTACCAACACGAGCTAAAATTCACTGAATGTGCTAAGGTGGCCAGGTGGCTCAAGGAGTAAAGAAGATTAACCCAAGTTCAGTCCTGGGGACCACATTATCCTAAGAGAACTGACTCCCGCAAGTTGTCTTTTGACCTAAACATACACCCTATGAAATAAGTGTAATAAAAGAATTGTAAAATCACTATACATGCTTAAAACCCTGAAACATCATACACACTTAAAACTCTGCACAGTTAAAATGAAAGAATGTATATCCTAGGGCTGGATAGACGGCTCAGCGGGTAAGAGCACTGACTGCTCTTTTAGACTTCCTGAGTTCAATTCCCAGCAACCACATGGTGGCTCACAACCATCTGTAATGAGATCTGATGCCCTCTTCTGATATGTCTGAAGACAACTATGGTGTACTCATATACATAAAATAAATACATCTTTTTCTTTAAAAAAAAGAAAGAAAGAAATTGGCCTTAGGGGACATGTGTATAAATTGATCAGAGAACTGGGAGGCAGATCGAAGGAGGATTGTTGGCAAATATGTCAAGATTAAAATGTTGTAGATAGGGCTGGTGAGATGGTTCAGTGAGTAAGAGCACCCGACTGCTCTTCTGAAGGTCTGGAGTTCAAATCCCAGCAACCACATGGTGGCTCATAACCATCCGTAACAAGATCTGATGCCCTCTTCTGGAGTGTTGTAGATATTACATTGATGGACTGATAGGAAAAATATAATAGAGAAAACTGAATTATTGGAATGGTGTCTGAATGAAGGGAGAGGACTCAGGAATAAGTTACCTTTTTTTTTTTTTTAAGATTTATTTATTATATATAAGTACACTGTAGCTGTCTTCAGACACACCAGAAGATGGTGTCAGATCTCATTAGGGATGGTTGTGAGCCACCATGTGGCTGTTGGGATTTGAACTCAGGACCTTCGGAAGAATAGTCAGTGCCATCTCTCCAGTCCAAGTGAGCTTTTTTTTAAGACAAGGCCTCACTCTGTAAACCACGCTGGCCTTGAACTCAGATCTGCCTGCCTCTGCCCTACTGAGTGCTAGGCATAGTTTGTGCACCACTCTGGCCAGCTAAATTGACTTTTTAATAAGGTAATATCCTCTGTCCAGAGGAATAGAGTGTCAAGACAGGAGTGTGGGGGTCTCAGGTAGCTCAGGATGACAGAGACCACAGGTGCAGACCTGCAGGCAGCCCAGCCTTGTATGGCAGAATGCGGTGACCTACCTCACACCCTAGCAGGTCCAGATGGGCTGCCGAAGTACAAACGATGGAGCCCCTGGGGCTGGCTAGTCAAGAGCTTATGGAGAGAGACCCCCATCCACACACTGATCCCCATTCTTCCTCTACACTCTAGCTCTGGCCATGGGTCTCTGTGTTGCCATGATCGCCTTCGTCCGCCTGCCAAGCCTCAAGGTCTCCTGCCTGCTTCTCTCAGGGCTTCTCATCTACGATGTCTTCTGGGTGAGTGTGTACTTGCTGCTCTCTACTGAAGTCAGTTGATGTGGTTGCTGCTCAAAGCTGTCTGAATCCCCGAAGCCTGGCACGCCGACTGTCTGGTGATTGATTCCCTCTGATGTGGAGCGCAGGTCTTCGTCACGGATGGCCATACTGGTACCGTTTGTTGGTGGCCACTTGATACAGCAGGCAATGTCCGTGACAGGTGGAACAGGCAGCGTGCTGACGAGGGCGCTTGCATAGGAGGGAGCTCTCCTGGATTCCACTGGTCAGGGAGTGGTTGTGGCTGAGGAAAGACACTGCAGCCTGCAGGCCCCACAGACACGAAGTCAGATGCTTTAGGGTCGGGCCATTAGGGCAGAGGTGGCTACTGGCTACTGTGGGTGGCTGGCAGCTCCTGGTGCAGCATCTCTTCATCTTGGCAGGTGTTCTTCTCAGCCTACATCTTCAACAGCAATGTCATGGTGAAAGTGGCCACACAGCCAGCTGACAATCCCCTCGACGTTCTGTCCCGGAAGCTCCACCTGGGACCCAATGTGGGGCGTGATGTTCCTCGCCTGTCTTTGCCTGGAAAATTGGTCTTCCCAAGGTAGGACTAGCCTGGGGTCCCCTTCCCACACACGGAACACACTGCCTTCTTGCGTGGATTGTCTTTCACCAGCATCCTTACCCTACACTGGGAAGGGCCATCATCTGCAGACCTGTGTAGGCGGGGAATTTAACGTTAGCACGTAGTGTTGTGAATTCGTCACGTGCGCTTGCCCTGGCATTTTTGGTTTTTTGGGTTTTGTTGTTGTGTTTATTTCTTTTCCCTTCATAGTGTCTCAAGGGATTAACTCTGGTGAGCCAAGAGCTCAGGGATCTGGCAGCTGAGTGCTGAGGGTTAAGCTGTGGTCAGCTCAACCCCGGGCCTCTGTTGTCTCCACAGGGACTACTCTGACGGGTGGGATAGAGTCATACTGTGACTTTCTTCAAGTGTTTATTAGTCATTTGTACCTCTGAGAACTCTGTTCAATTCAGTTCCTATTGGTTACTTTGTTTCAAGTTTTGAGTTCTTTATATACTGCAGTTATTAGTCCCTGGTTAACATAAATACAAGCTGTCTTTCTTCACTTTTGTTTGCTTCATTTGGTTGGAGCCCTAAATGCAGTCCTGTTTGTCAGTTCTCGGGATTGCGTAGGCTGTTGAAGCCATTACCGAATCCTGCCTGTCTATGGCTGGGAATGTACTGCCCTTACCAGTGTTAAAGTTTCTGGACTCGCGGTTTTGTTTTTTGTTTTTTTTTAAATACATTTTAATTTTCTGCTTGCATCTCCATGTACCACGTGTGCCTGCTGCCCTTGGAGCCACAAGAGGGCAGCAGAGCCCCTGGAGCCGGACAGTGATTGTAAGCTGGCATGTGGGTACTATAACTGATCCTGGGTCCTCTAGAAGAGCAGCCAGTGCTCTTAACCACTGAGCCTTCTGGCCCTTTAATTCATTTTGAGCTGGTTTTATGACAGATAAGAGATTGGATTGTCTTAGTTATTAGTAGGGTTTTTCTTGCTGTGAAGAGACACCGTGACCATGCAGCTCGCAAGGGAAAGCATTTCACTGGGGCTGGCTTTCAGTTCAGTGGTTCAGTCCATTGTCATCTTGGCAGGAAGCATGGTAGCACATAGGTAGACTTGATGCCCCCAGTGACAACTTCCTCCACCAAGGCCACACCTTCTAATAGTTCCACTCTCTATGAGCAAGCATTTAAATACACAAGTCTGTGGGAGCCATTCCTATTCCCACCCCCCACAGGCATCCACTTTCATTGTAATTTACAGGAACATCCAGCTTTCCCAGATACGTTGTAGAAAAGTGTCTTCAATGCATGTGTCGTGTCTGGGTTGGGGATATAACGTAACAGCAGAGCTTGCATAGCCTGATTCCATTGCTAGCACCATAAGAAGGAGAGTCAGGTATGAGAGTGCACTCTGCAGTTGGTCTGTCCCATCGGCTTGTGTGCTGAGACTCTGACACAGTTTGAAATGAGGTAATAATGCCTATCCTTCCTGNAGAGGCAGGCGGATTTCTGAGTTCAAGGCCAGCCTGGTCTACAAAGTGAGTTCCAGGACAGCCAGGGCTTTACAGAGAAACCCTGTCTCGAAAAACCAAAAAAAAAAAAAAAAAAAGTTGCTGGAATTCTGATGGTGGTCATTAAATCTGTGGGGCGTCAATGCTAACCGGTGAGTAGGTCTGCGTTTCCCAGTGACTTCACACAGACGTCTCCTCGCTGCCCTGCTTGAGTTTCCAGGGTTCCACTCGCCTGGCACTTTGGGAGTGGGAGAAGCATCATGACTGGGGTTTTTTTCTCAGAGGAGTCATGGTTGGTCTATAGAAAACCATCACTGGCCAGGCCAGCCTGCGCTACATGGTGAGGTGGGGGTTTTGTTTCGGTTTTTCCCTTGTCTTATGGCTTTAAGAATTTAAGCACCATATCAAAAAAGAAAAAACAAGGAAGGAGCATATGGCTTGAGCTGAGTCTCCTCAGATGCTTGGAGTGAGCGAGCCTGGCTGTGCGCTTGGTCTTTAGTGTGCCGTTGGCTTCAGTCGCAAGAATTTTTATTGACAAGTCTTCTGCCTGCAGCACCAGGGAAGGTGGAGTCCTTACCTGGGCTTTGCCTGGTAGGAAAGTTAACCCTGGCTCGGTGTGGTGAGTTTACCGTGTCCTTCCTGTCTGCGTGGAGTAGTTTGACCGTGCAGATGGTCTCAGGTCTGCAGGAATGTGTCTGCGCAGTCGTGGGTTTCCCCTTAGTGCTGAGTTTAACTTCATTGCTCACTCTAGATCTGTTGGAACTACTACAGCCTTGATTTAATTTTGGCTGATCGTATATATCTAGGGATTTATCCATTTTACCTCGATCTTCCAATTTGGGGAACATAAAATTTCAAAGGATCCATTGATTGTCACACCCCTGCTGCTTCAGTCTGACTCACCCACACACACACACACACACACCCCCGTCTGCCAGTCCCCTACTTGTGCTGAGGCTTTGCCGTCGTAAGAGTTTAGTGACTGCTTTCATGGGCGGGCACACTAAAGGCTGTAAGGCAACACTTGCGCTGTGCCGGTTGTGTCCCGAGAGCTCTGACATGTTGGGGCTTTTATTTATTCTTTGACCACTGCTACTCAAGACTGTGTTGTTCAGTCTTTGTGTAGTGTGTTAGTTACCTTCTTGTTCAAGTAACAAAATCCCCACAGAAGCACCTATAAGAGGCTCATCCTGTCCATGATTTAAGGGGATACAGTCCATCCCAGCAAGGGAGGTATGTCTGATGGCTGGGACTCCATCTCTAGTGGTGGAAACTTGGGACATGGCTTGCTCTGAGCATCAGGAAACAGAGTCCCTCAGTCCACCGCCATCACCCCAGGGGACCCTCCCTCCCTGTAGGCCTCACTTTTTTTTTTAAGATATATTTATTGTTTTCTTATGATTATTCTTTATTAGATATTTTCTTCATTTACATTTCAAATGCTATCCCCAAAGCCCCCTATAACCCCCCACTGTTTTCAGACACACCAGAAGAGGGCGCCAGGTCTCATTATGGGTGGTTGTGAGCCACCATGTGGTTGCTGGGATTTGAACTCAGGACCTTCAGAAGAGCAGTCAGTGCTCTTACCCTCTGAGCCATCTTACCAGCCCAGGCCTCACCTCCTAATGGCTTCGAAATTTTGGAAAACAGAGCCACCAGCTGTGGGCCAAATACTCATACACACAAGCCTAAGGGCGTTTCTTATTCAAACCAAGACGCGGGTTCTATAGTCTTCTTACTTATTCACTTCTGCTTCTGTTCCCATAACCTGATAAAATGCATGACATTATTTCAGGGATCTTTAAGACTTGCTTTTGCTTTATCACCTGAAATGTGATGTAGTTGTATTTTCTTAAAATTTCACAGACTGCTGAGATGAATGTGTATTCTATAGCTGTTGGAATAGTCTGTAGACATGTACTTTTTTAGTCTAAATCACCTAAATTTAGCTGGGTTGTACATATCTTTAATCCCAGTACTGGGGAGGCAGAGACAGGCAGATCTCTTGAGTATAGCCAGGACTACACAGAGAAACCCTGTCTCAAAAAATATCATCTACGATTATTTAGATCTGTGGTTCTCAACCCCTTTTGGGCATGACCCTTTCACAGGGGTCATAAGACCATCAGAAAACACCAATTATGTTATGATTTATACCAGTAGCAAAATTACTGTTAGGGAGTAGCAATGAAAATAATCTTATGGTTGAGGGTCACCAAACATGAGCTGTATTAAAGTGTCAGTCACAGCATTAAGAAGGTTGAGAACCCCCGCTTTAGAGTTTCCCAGTTTGTTCCAGTAGAGAGAAGTCTCTAGTGTTCTGGAAAATGAGGAAACAAAGAATCCTGGGCTAGGTGGTGAGGACCAAGCTCAACACTTTGATGTCCCACTCGCCCTGGGATGTGGGGATGCAAAAATCCAGTGCTTTGTTGGAATGTGTGTTATCCTCACCAGAGAAGCAGGCCCTGTCATACGTGAGTAGGCACTGGGATGCCAGGCCCAACATGTAAGGCGTGAGAGCGCCTTGTTTTCACCAGAGCACCTGGCTGCCTGGGAGGTGGGACAAGGTTCCCCTGTCACTGCTTGTGCCTTCCAGCTGTGCTGGCATCTGTCTCATGTGAACTGTGATGCTGTTCCTTGTCACCCTGACTCTTCCTGGTGAGCATCAGAGAGACATGTAAGAGGCTGGCCTCACCGTCCACAGGTGTGCTGAGTGGTATCACACCACAACGGCGTGGGGCTGCAGCTTCTGATTTGTACACTTGGCTGAAATGAACAGAATCGTTTTGTTTTGTTTTTTCCCCCGAGACATTTGTAAAATTATTTTCATGGTAACAATCTCAGTGAAGTAATTTTGGCAAAGCCAGTGTGCTCTTCAGTCTGATGTAGGAGAAACAGAGCGACAGAGTTGACACTGTAAAGGATTTTCTAGAAGAGTTGCTAAGGAGACATTAAGTCACAAGTGGGGCTTAGCCAAAGCAATGTTACCTCCCAAATACTAGAAGGTGAGTAGTGTGAACAAGGCCTGCTGGAGAGAATTCAGGGTGCTGGGGTGTGGATGTCTGTTCAGGATTCATCCTATTAGACTCCACTCCCATAACCAAGGAGACATCCTGACTTAGAACCAGCAATTAGGGCCAGTCCTAGAACACAAAACATACCTTTAAGGAGCAACATCAGTCAACTCCCCGTGAGCAGGGTGACTCTCTCTGGGTGACAACTGTTGAGAAAATACCTGTGTACTTAAAATGACAGTGTGTGGTCTCCCATTTGCCTAAGTGGCCAGACTGGCTGTCTCCTGTCTGTATAATTCGTTCAGAGTGTACCTCACCTTAGGCCCAGGCTCCGAGAGACTGAGCAAGTCTTCCGTGTGTGTAGTTAGTGACATCCTGGCCCGTGCTTTGGACATCAGCCACAGTCTGCCTCGCGCTGTTTTAGTCTCAGTAAAGAACTTTCTCCTTATTTTCCCCAAGTGTGGGAGTGATCTCTTCAACACAGTGCTAGGTCTCATCTGTCCTTTCAGGGGTGTCACAGAGAGGGGACACTCGCATAAGGTGCCTATGTGTGGATTACCTGACAAACACTGAGTGCTCCCCAGAAGCAGCAGCCACCTTGGAGATTCTGGGATCTTTGCACATTGAAAGGCTCTTGTTGAGCCTGCCATAGTGGCTCGTGCCAATAATGCCAGGATTCAGGGGGCTAAGGGAGAGTCTAACTTTGAGACCAACCTTGGCCTCATAGCAAGATCCTATCTCAAAACAACAAACAAAAAGCAAATGGGGGAGGGGGTATCATGGTGGCACATGCCTTCAGTCCTGGGATTTGGGAGACAGAAGCAAGTAGCTTTTTATAAGTTCAAGTGGCCTGGTCTGTATAGTTCCAGGCCAGCCAGGGCTAAGTGACACCCTGTCTCAAACCAAAAGGAAGGAGTCCTTTTATTGTAAAATCATTTTTGTGTAAGCGGAATCAATGGATTAATAGGCAGCTATATTTCTTTACCTTTGCTAGTCCCTAATAACCAACCACACAGAAACCAAGATTGGTTTTAAGCTGCACCTTCAAACAGGGCAGATAAAGGACTTCGAGTAACTCCTGGGGTGATCTGGCTCCCTCTCAGCCCCAGCCCGTGATATGATACTTCATATTATTACTGATCTGGCTCTTTGAGCTTCAGAGGTTTTTCTCAGTGTCTTCTCAGATCCTCTCCTCCTCCTCTGGCTGGCAGAAGGGCCACCCTGTTCTCTCTTCTGCCCAGACATTGGTTTATCAGCATTTATTGACAAGGCAGAGAATAAATGGTAAGAATTGTTTACACAAAGTTGAGACAGGAGAGCCTTGTCCTAAGCACTACAGTGCTGTGTCCAGATTGAACCAGATACGAGGGCAGAGAAAATCAGTATTTAAGCACCACACAAATAACCTTTACCCAGTGCCCAGACACTGCCTGCATTTTGTCTTTAAACGTCTTCAGACAGAAGGCAGAGATGGTAGACTGCAGTACCCTTAACGTGTGCCCTTGTGTTTCAGCTCCACTGGAAGTCACTTCTCTATGCTGGGCATTGGGGACATTGTGATGCCTGGCCTTCTGTTATGCTTTGTTCTTCGCTATGACAACTACAAGAAACAAGCCAGTGGCGACTCGTGTGGGGCCCCTGGCCCCGCCAATATCTCTGGGCGCATGCAGAAGGTCTCCTACTTCCACTGCACCCTCATCGGGTACTTTGTAGGTAAGAAAGACCAGCGGGAAAGCAGCCGGGCCCTCACTTTCCTCCAGCGTTCGCCATCAGTGCTGTCTTCCAGCTGCTGCCCAGAAAAGCAGTGACTGCCTGCTGTTTAGATAGCCAGAGGAGTCCTTGAGGGGCTGAGTGCACATACCTGAGGAAGGCATAGAAAAAACATGGCCAGCACACGTGGGATGCGAAGGGTCTAGCCACTGGATAAACCATCCTTTGTTTGCTGCCTTCAAAGTCACCTGTGACCTCACACTTTTCCATATTAATGATTCTCCAGCCAATTCACAAACCGCAAACAGGAAGTCACAGTTGGACGAGGGCAGACATACAGTGCACGCACACACCACACACAGAGTATGAGAGAGAGAGAGCGGCTTGCTGTCACTACCTAACCTGCATACATGACATGTGAGTTCCTGCCAGCCTGCCACCCTGTGAGGAGTCAGCGAGTGCTGTCACCCCAACACGCAGGTTAGGAGGCTAAGAGGCAGGATGCGGGCTTTCAGAGTCCCCTCACTGGTCTCTTGATTCCTTGACAGTTCTACCTGGTATCTGTGTCAGAGCCACTCACGAATGCCTCCCTCTCTCCTAGGTCTGCTCACTGCGACTGTGGCGTCTCGCATCCACCGAGCTGCCCAGCCAGCTCTCCTCTACTTGGTGCCATTTACTCTGTTGCCGCTCCTCACCATGGCCTACCTAAAGGTGAGAGCATGGCCGCGTGGGGAAGGGCTCCTAGTTACACTGTTGTGTCCCTCCTCAGAACACTGAGGACTAGGGGAAGCCAAGAGGGGAGTTCAGGGCCAGTGTGGGCAACTTAGGAAGCTCCTGTATAGATGCAGAAACCTAAAGGGCTGGAGCTGAAGCTTGTGAGGCCCTGGGTTCAGTCCCCACCTCCCAAATGCCAAACAGAAGACAGCCGGGCCCTGGTGCTGCCTGGTGGCTCTGTAATACCATTTGTCTGGAATGAACTAAGAAGTGCTTAATATCGGGGCTGCAAATACGGCTCAGTGGTTCAAGTCCTTGCTGTTGTTGGTTCACAGTAATGTGTGGTATTAACTCCAGTTCCTGGGGACCCAACACTGCCTTTAGACCTCCGTGGGCACCGAGCACACGCATGGTATACACACATGCTATACATACATGCATGTAGGCAGGCAAAATACTCATACACTTAAATCTAAATCAATATATACTATTAAGGCAATATATGACTGTTGTCCCTCAACTCAATTTTTTTCTTATTAAGGATTTTTGTTCTTTTTGAAACACGGTTTCACAGTGTGATTACTGTAGCCCTAGTTAGCCGGAGGTGGCTCTATGAACCAGATTGGTGCACTCAGAGACACCCACCGCCTCCCCAGTATGTGTCCACTGTACACATCCCTGAGGTTTGTGTGGACCTGTGTCAGCCCACAGAGGGACTTTTTGTTTGCCAGGTTTTTATAAACAGAGCAGGCCAGGGAGTCAGGATTTCCCTCAGGCCTGGCGTAGAGAGGCCCCACAGACAGGCCTGGGCATCTGCTGTGAGCAAAGCTGATGGCTCTAGCGTCCTGATCATCCTGATAGTAAGGACTGCTGCCTCTTGTTTGACCTGGACCTCTGCTGTGTCCCTCCTGACCCAGGGTGATTTACGGAGGATGTGGTCTGAGCCCTTCCACTCCAAGTCCAGCAGCTCCCGGTTCCTGGAAGTATGATGACGTGGGAGAGGTGACCAGAGCGCTGTCCTCGCCGTCCTCTCTCACCGCCTGCTCATGGAACTACAGTGTGACTGGAGTTTGTCTGAGGGGAGCGTTCGCAGAGGGCACTGGAGCCCTGCACAGCCCTTCTCTTCTCCGCTCTGGGAGAGTGGACCCTTCCAGAAGGGGCAGGCCGGCCCTCAGCCCGGCCCTCCTTCCTCACGTTTTTATGGATCTGCACCAGACTGTTCACTTGCGGGGTGATGGAGAAGATGACTTATTTAAAAACTACAAAGAGCAAGTTGTTGTTCTAGAACTTTGAACACTAAACAGACGAAGATCAATTAGCAAACCGAAGTCTCCAGTGAACCCTCCAAAAACTTTGGGACCAGTTTCCTCTGGGGGCTCCATTTCAGAGACCTAGGGCAGAACTTCTGTCCTCCTATTTTTTTCTTTTTTCTTTTGGATTTATTAAATATTTTCTGTGGTGTGAAGTGACTTATTAAATCCACAGACATTAAATGACTCCTTACAACATACACATAAGAATTTGTTGTAATGACTATGTCCAGCCGTGTTGGCAGTGAGCAGGACACGGTTGGTTTATACATACGTACATATATATATTTAAATATATATATATGTGCACATAGATATCTATGAGTAAACAGCGACTAAACCTGCTAAGGTCACACCGTGCAGCCGCTGGGGGCTTGCTGTCATGTGAGCATGTAGAACAGTTTACCGTGGCTTCCTCGCACACGCTGCTGTCTCCCGTGAGAGTCGCGTGCGGTTGTAAGCTGGGGATACGCTGAGCTGATAGACTCGTGGGCCGTGGGGACTCCTCCTTTTTTTGATCAGTGTAGCAAATTAGGGATGAAAAGTTTGAACTTTTTGACCCTTTTCTTTTTACAGGCTTCTCCCTCGCAGTTTTTAGTAACCGCCTCTTGAAACAGTGCATGTATTATAGCAGCCGGTGTCTTTGTGCTTTCTGATCATAGTAATGTACTACCTGTAAATACATTTTTCTATTTTATATTTTTTTGTATTTTTTTTTTGACATTTCGTTTCATTGGTGCGCTGTATTTTCCATGCCCTCAGTCCCTTAGAAAAAACAAAACGGAAAAAAGCAACGCAATCCTGTCCTTGCTGTGGTGATTACAGTCTCAGTTTACCTGTGGTGACAGCTGGGCTTTGGGGACAAATGTCAGTTGCCTCTGCAAATGGAGCTGAAATCCAGGAGCTGGAGACAGAGCAGGCTGCTGCTGTGACTTCAGAACCTGGCCCCGCGCTGTCACTGTCCGTGGGCTGCACAGAGTCTGGCGCAGCCTCACCGTCACCTGTCACCTCTCACTTGGGAAGCTGCTGCCTGGGTGCGAGTCGGCAGGCCCTGGAGTCTGTTCCTTCCCGGGGCTGCTGGCATCGTGGCCTGCCTGTCCCCATCCCTGCCGACACTGTGCAGAGTGCACAGCCCGTCGCGTCAGTGGAGCAGCGTGCCACCAAGCTGTTGGTTCCTCTGTCGTCTTCAGACTCTGGAGGGGTGTGAAAGGTTGGTTTTCTCTAATAAATGACTCCTTTTTCTAGCCTTGGTCCTGACTTCACTTATGTGGTTGGTACAGAGCTGAGCTCCCGTTAACCTCTCCCTGCCAGACATCATTGGGCTGCTCTGTCCCTAGAGCTGTCGCCTGCAGCTCTGGCTCTGTCCTGTCTTTGACTCACGATGTAGAGGCTCCTGCAGAGCTGGCAAAGACTGGAAATGGGCTCCACGCTCATTGCCAAGGGGAACCTCTTCCTCAGCCCCAGGGATGCTGTGTCCGGGAACAGGACCACGCTGAGCCTCAGGGATGCTGAGAGGGGAGGTGGGAAGGGGAGAACTACGCTGAGCCGTAGGGATGCTGTGTCCGGGAACAGGACCACGCTGAGCCACAGGGGGTGACTCCAAGGGCTAGGTGTGCCTAGAAGTTGTCATTTCAGTTCTGGGCAAAGTTAATCTGAGTTTGTGGGAGAGAAATCCTGCACAACACTGACGCGAACTCAGGTCACGTGCCTGTCTTCGGAGCCCTTGAAGAACCCCCAGCAGCCTCAGCTCGTGCCAGAATGTCCTCGAGTTCTGGAGGCCATCAGAGGCACCTCCTGGTCGCTCAGTGGAAGGTTTCGCTGGTTTCTTACAAGTCCATTAGGGCAGTCTGAAAAAAAAACCTGTGTACTGGTATCTAACCTGTTCGTGGCTGAGCTGATGACGACCATTTCAGCCCCAAGTGTGCTGTGTTCTGTTCAGACTGTCATGATGGGGGAGGGGGGGACAGCCGGCTGCTAGCTGAAGTTCCTCCACAGCAGGCCAGCACATGCCTCCACTACCCAGGTGAGTTACTGAACCCACAAGAAAAAGGGGTGGTGGGGAAAGGAACGTGGCCATGCTACTAGTGTCCCCGAAGAGAGCCTTGTCTGTGGAGCTCTCTGCTTAGAGCTCACCGGGGCTACTGTGGCAACGCTGCTGCATCTCAGATTGATCCGGGAGTTAATGTGGGAGTTTCCATTCTTCTCTGTTTTATATGTGGGAGGTGTTTGCATGTCTTAAGGGTACCACGTGCATGTCTAATGTCAAATCCTCTGGGACTGGAGTCAGAGATGGCTGTGAGCTATGATGTAGGTGCCAGGAACCAAGTCTGGGTCTTCTGAAAGTGCCCCTTTAAAAATATACATATTTTTTCCCCTCCATATATGTATTCACAATACATGTGACTGCCTAGTATCTACGGAGGACATCCAGTTCCCCTGGAACTATAACTAGGGTTGGTTTCTAGCTGCCACACAGGTGCTAAAATTCAAACCCAGACCCTACACAAAAACAACTGCTCTCAACCACTGAGCCCTCTCCAGCCTCTCGAAGGAGTTTGGAGTGTACGTGAAATATGAACGGCCTTCGGCCCTGCTTCCCATGGGAGCCAGCAGTGTGCACCGCCCTCCCTCCCCGGGCAGGCAGTGCCTGTGTCTGGCACACTGGCAGTAAGGGCTCTCTAGGAACCTCAGTGTCACAGCAGGAAAGGACAGCAGTCGGCTGTCATCTACAGATACCAGCTACAAAGCTAGCTGCCACCAGGAGAGGGGGAACTCGACATTGCCTGGGTCTGCGTTCAGACTCCCCTCCGCCTCTCATTCCCCCCACCCCAGCCTCTGAGAATCCAAGATCCTCTGCCCTTGCAGGACGTTTAGTGCTGTGGTACTGAGGTTGACAGGCCCTGGGTGTTCACACAAACTCAAGTTGAACTCTTGTAGTCAAGTTGGAAGTTGCCCTGAACACTGGATGTGGCAGCCAACACTGTACACAGGTCACACAGTGCAGTAGAGGGGGACCCGTGGCTTGCACCTGTTCCTCTGTCTCACTGTAACAGCGAAACATCCCAAGTGCTACGTGACAGGCTAGACATGCCAGCCAAGAGGGCCAAGGAACAGGTACAACATGTAAATGGCCACAGAGAAAAAGACACTGCTGCAGCTCGTGACACCTTGACCTTTACCCACAGCAGGGCTCAGAAGTCTTTGGGCCATTCCCTTGCCGAGAGGGTGTGATGGTCCTGTGCGTGTGTAGGGCACTTAGAGCTGGTTGCGCCCTGTGCTACTACTGCATTAGGTATTTGAGTCATAGTTGTGGAGCCTACGTAAGAATGTCACGAGAGGAGCTGGAGAGGTGGCTCAGCGGTTAAGAGCATTCACTGCTCTTCCGAAGGTCCTGAGTTCAAATCCCAGCAACCACATGGTGGCTCACAACCATCTGTAATGAGATCTGGTGCCCTCTTCTGGGACACCTGAAGACAGATACAGTGTACTTACATATAATAAATAAAAATCTTTAAAAAAAGAAAGTCACGAGATCAGAAGGACTATAGTGTTGAAGCTTGGAACAAACACAGTGGCAACGCCTTTAAGCCAAGGCAAATCTACAAGGCCAGCCTGGTCTACATGGCAAGCTCCAGGCCAGCAAAGGCAACATAGTTAGACCCTGTCCTAAGAGTGAGTGACTGAGTGAGTGTACACATGTGCATGTAGGAAACAGTTTGGAAGGAAGTGTGGTAAGGTTGGTGCATTTTAGACAAAAAGATCATGATTTTAGGCCAGCCAAGACTGTAAGGTCTGATCTGGACCAGACCTGCCCGATCGGCCACTTCCCTTTTCAGTAGACCATGTGAAGCCTAGTGCTGGTCACAGCGGCAGAGGCATTGAGCACTCCAGTCCATGAGCCTCAGCTTTCCTGAGTCCCTTGTGGAGACCAAGAGAAGACAGGAGGAGGCTGGTGGACAGCGCCCACCAGTGTGCAGGGGCGCTGCGCCCGTAAGGAATGAAGGAAGTAGGTGTCCGCAGGGCAGAGCAGGACGACAGCCCACCAGCAGACCAGGCCGTGGGTGCCAGTCCCTCTGCCTGTCTGCAACTATGCCCACATGGGAGACAAAGGGTGGCTCAGGACCACATGGCTAGAGAGTGGGCCTGGAGCTGGGTCTGCCCTGAGACCCTCAGGACAAAGGATGGGTGGGAGGAGGCTAGCAAGCTAGACAGCTCCCAGAGTCCTTTGCAGTAGCTGTGCACAGAGGACCAGCCACACTACCAGGGTCACAACTGGTGACTGGATGAATAACTGAGTCAGGGCCTGTGTCCTCTGCCTTCAGACGGCCTGCCCATCACCTACCCTCTACCCACCAGGATATGGAGAAGTCTAAAACATTCCCACCTTGGGCCATCAAGTCCAGCTCTAGGGAAGCCATGCCTCTGGCCTTGTGTGCGAATGCGTGCGCGCGCGCACACACACACACACACGCGCGCGCGCACACACACACACGCGCGCGCGCACACACACACACACACACACACACACACACCCTCCACAAAGCTTAATCTCTAGTGCTGGTGAGATGGCAGCTAAGAAAAGTCTGTTCTTCCCGAGTTCAATTCCTAGCACCCACCTGATGGCTTACGACCTTCTATAAAGAGATCAGATGCCCTCTTCTTAACATGCAAGTGTATATACGGACAGTGCACTCCTGTGTTTAAAAAATACATTTTTTAATCTTTAAAACTGCTATATGGATAAACACATAGTGCTTTCATGAGTTTCATGGTTTCATAGTGCAATCAAGATTGCAGCTTCACATAAACCAGGAGTCCGTGGACCAAGGCAGCAGGACGCATGCCCCCAGCCAGGCTCCTGGCAGACCTGGGTGAGAATCTTAGACACAAGTCGGGAAGATGTCCTAAGTCTTGACATAGGCGGGGTGGGGGTGGGGGAGCCCATCCTTACAACACCCCTGTAAAGTCCCAACCAAATAAAAAAAACCACCGTTGATTGACTGGTAGGGGTGGGGAGACCCACCAATTGTCTGAGGAAGGAGCCACTGTGATACTTAAGTTCAAACCAAGGGCGGCAGGGAGAGGCGGCTCAGTGGTTAGGAATACTTGCTGCTCTTGCAGAGGACCAAGTTCCCACATGACTGCTCACAAACGCCTGCTCTTTCCAGGTCCCGTGGCTCCACTACTCTCTGCTCCCACGGCACCAGAACACACTCTCACACGTAAAAAGGTAATCGGAGAGAGTGAACGTAACAAGGTCACAGGGACTTTGGAACCCAAAACAAAAAATGGAAAAAAAAAAATCTTAGAAAAGGAAGAGAAGGCCAACCATAGTTCGTATGCCTTTAACCCCAGCACTCAGCAGGCAGAGGCAGGGGGATCTCTGTGAGTTCGAGACCTGCCTGGTCTACAGAGTGGGTTCCAGGACAGCCAGGGCTACACAGAGAAACCCTGTCTTGAAAAAGAAAAGAAAAGGACCACCTCACACTACCGGTATGAGAGTGCTGACTGAATCCCTATGATACTCAGAACAGAGAATCAAGCAGCCTAGAGAGAAACTGTTGAATGGTAGCTGCCAGCCATCACAGAGGATTAATTTTAAGTTGACTTAAACCAAGTTAAATGTTTGTGTGTGCATGTTTGTATGTGTGCCTTTATGTATGTGCATGTGTATCTGTCTGTACATTTGTGTATGCACGTGTGCATTGTGTATGTACGTGCACATGTATGGTTTTTTGTTTTTTTTTTTAAGATTTATTGCTGTCTTCAGACACTCCAGAAGAGGGCATTAGATTCCATTACAGATGGTTGTGAACCACCACGTGGTTGCTGGGAATTGAACTCAGGAACCTCTGGAAGAGCAGTCGGCGATCTTAACCACTGAGCCATTTCTGCAGTTCAGGGGATAACCTTCTTGAGTCTGTGCCTTAGTAAGGGGGGGATAGGAACAGACTCTGGCTTCTATGTGCTAGCCTACCTGGCCTGTGAGCTTCAGGAACTCCGTCTCTGTGAGCTGGGGTAAGAAAAGGTGTGCGTGGCATGGCCATATCTGGGTCCCAGAGATGGAACTTGGGTCAGCAGTGTTTTTACGCGCTGAGCCATCGCCTAGGCCTAAATGCCCACATGTAAACAAGAATCCTTGGCAAAACGTCTGCAATAGGATCCTCGGGATACAGTTCTAGGTTATACACATGTGAAGAGAGACTGAGATCAGTACTCAGATGCAGTCTGTACAAAGTAAAGCTGACCCAGGGACTAGAACCATGGGGGCCGTCTACAAGATTGTCATTTTTAATTACTTATGTGTACATATGCATGTGTCTGTGCATGTACACCACTGCGTGTGGAGATCAGAAGTGGGTGCGGTTTCTGAAACATATCCATCCGTTGCCCAGGCTCCCCTCCTGGACATAACTGATCCTCCTGTCTCCACCCCAAGTAGCTAGGACAGCAGACAGAGGCCCTCACCACCTAGAATCATTCAAGGCTTTTCTTTCTTACGCATGGTTGCCCTTTGCAGTCCCAGCTGGCTTCTGCCTCCAGAGTGTTGGAATTAAAGGTGCGTACTGCCACACCCTGGCAGCACTCAAGACTTTTAAAGCAGCTTTCATCACTAAGTTAAAGGATTCTGTCAGAAGCCATCTGGGAAAGGCTAGGGCAAGCGAGCAAGTTGTCCGGAGATGGCCCCACCATTTTGCATGGCTTCCTTAGGTGAAGTGTAGGATTCTCACAGACTCCGCCCCAGGATTGCTTCGCCCTGCTGGTAGGCCTCTCCTGACACTGTAACCCAGCCTAATGCTTCCTGGCCCACCCTGCCGGTCAGATTTTCTGCTGATGAACATGGAGATGTACACTCATGGATTGATGCTTTGTAGACAAATTGATGATTTCATAATTCCTGATGATGGTTTTATAGAACTCCTATGCTGAGACAAGTAACCTCAGGCCCTCTATAGAATAAAGGCTGCAGATAGAGATTCGTAAACCTGCACGTGTCAAGGACCAACCGAACTAGAAAAGCAAAGCAGGCTTGGAGCACATTTACCATCAAGGAAAACATTCCCTCTAGGTCAGGAATGAAGCCATTATCCAGTAACTGAAGGACATAAACTGGGATTGGGCAATGTATCATACATAGGTGCAAGGACAAAAAATAAATGATGGACTGCTTTTTTCTATACACGATGTCAAAACTAATAATATACAAGGCAGATGATTTGTCTCTTGATAAAAATGTGCTAACTTGTGCCATATATATATATATATATATATATATACATACATATATATATATATATATATATATATATATATATACATACATATATATATATATTTAGGGCTGGAGAGGTGGTTCAGTGGTTAAGATCACCGACTGCTCTTCCAGAGGTTCAATTCCCAGCAACCACATGGTGGCTCACAACCATCTGTAATGGGGTCAGATGTCCCCATTCTGGTGTGTCTGAAGAGAGTGACACTGTACTCACATACAAATAATAAATTTTAAAACTATTGCTTTAAACTTATGATGAACTTATGGAGCTAATACCATAATGAATGTTAGGTAAAAGCTTAATGGAAAGATGTGTAAACAATTCCGCTGTAACTCCTTAAGTTACAACCATCTGTAAGTTCAGTGTCCTCTTCCGGCCTCCGTAGACACTGCATGCAACTCACATACAGACAGGCTTTCAGGCAAAACACACAACAAGCAAATCCAAGCTGGACAAAGCTGCACATGCATTTAATCCCAGCACTTGGGAGACAGAGGCAGACAGATCTCTGGGCCAGCCTGGTCTACAGAGTGAGTTTCAGGATAGCCAGGTCTACACAGAGAGATACTGTCTTGAAAAAAACAAAAACAAAAACAAAAACAAAACTAACTTAAAGTAACTACAGTCACAGGAGAATCAAATTGGCCAGTCCTGGTGTTTAAGTGGTTCCCAGAGCCCACCAAGAGTTTCCAAAACCCTGCGCACTAACATGACTCAACTTCTACTCAGAATGTTCACTCGAGAGGCAGGGTGGTCTATACAGTCCTAGGGCAGCCTTGACTACACAGCAAGACCCTGTCAGAAACTGTTCTCAAAGTTTCACCTTAAAAAAAAAAAAAAAAGGCTAGAGAGGCGGCTCAGAGGTTAAGAACACTGACTGCTCTTCCAGAGGTCCTGAGTTCAATTCCCAGCAACCACATGGTGGCTCACAACCATCTGTAATGGGAT
>NC_034612.1:4980482-4987917 GCF_900095145.1 Mus pahari
AAAAAACAAAAAAAAAAGAAAAAGAAAAGAAAAGAAAGAAAAAAAAGATGAAGAATCTCTCAAACTCCCCAGAGCACAGAGGGTGCAGCACCCCCATTTAGACCCCATGAAGAGGACCCAACACCACGAGACCACAGCCCCCCCGACAGCCTGGTGTATGGAGTGAGCAGCAGCCAGAGGTTTCCCAGGCATCCCAGGGGCTGCAGCTTGGCTCAGGTCCCACTACCCATGACGCCAGCTTGAACTGCCCCGTTCCATCCATCACCTGGACCCATCCTGCACTTCTCCAAATGCCCTTCACCCTGATGAAGCCTTGCCGCGTCACTCAAAGTCTCTCCGGCTGGGTTTGCTGGCACTTCATCATCATCACAGGGACTTTAGGAAAAAGAGACAAGAAGCCCAAGTCCCTGGGAGATGAGAAAAGAATCATCACATCCTTGGAAAACGGCGGCAGGATGATCACTGATGGTTCAAGACCAGTCTGGGTTACAGGGTCTCAAAAAGCGTGTACGTAAGATACCATATATGACCAGTATATAATAGAATATATTACACAGAGACAATTATATATAAATATGTATTCCATTTATATATATGTATATGTGTGTGTGTGTGTGTGTGTGTGTATATATATATATATGTATATATATGGGGAAAGGAAGAAAACCACACTTAAGTACTTTCATAAATGTGGAACCCAAAAATAGAAAACCTGAAAAGCAGCGGCAGGCAGGCTGAGCAGATGGCTGAGAACTTGCCACACGGGAGTCTGAGCTGGGAGCCTGGTGCCTATATACAGAGCCAAGCCCAGCATGGACCTGGACCCAGCAGTGGGAAGGGATGGAGACAGGAGGACCACGGGGGTGAGGGAATGCGGGGGGGGGGGGGGCTTCCTAGCTCCAGGTTCACTAACAAACCCTATATTCAAGGGAATCACCTACAGCCACCTGATTCCACATAGAGAGATGGCTCAGTGGTGAAGAACATTTGCTGGTCCCAGCACAGCCACACTGGTGGCTCACAACCGCCTGTAACAGCCTCCAGCTCCTGAGGCCCCTCCGCCCCCTTCTGGCCGCCATGGGTACTGCATGCAGGTGCCTGTCTCTAAACACATAACCAAAACCTAAAGAAACGCACCTTTAAAAACAGATGTGCAAATAAATCAATAACGACACAAAAAGACACATGTCCTCATCCACTGGGGGACTACAGATACAACCCGCACTGGGCTCGCACCTCACCCCAGAGTGGCTCTCACAGCAAGAAAATCGACAACAGCTGGACAAAGCCGGTCGTGCCTGGCTCTTTAGAAAGATGTCATCAGTAAAATGAGCAGACAACTTGGAAGAGGAGGCATCCGAATCACAGAGCTACACAGCACACCTCAGCTGTCTCATGGCAGGACCATCAGTCTAACTGAGATGTTGAGAGGCCACCACCTAGCCTGGACTCTTCAAAAAAAACCACCTCTGGCACAAAGTAAATTGCAGGTTGATGTGCTGTCCCGTGTGACTTTGACCCAAACTCAGTGCCTGATCCCCGACCAACAGCGCCATGGAACACCGAGGAAACCAGCCAGGCAGTGGTGGCGCACGCCTTTAATCCCAGCACTCGGGAGGCAGAGGCAGGCGGATTTCTGAGTTCGAGGCCAGCCTGGTCTACAGAGTGAGTTCCAGGACAGCCGGGGCTACCCAGAGAAACCACCGAGGAAAACAGCCAACCTGAATGGAATTGCAGGCACCTGGTGGCTGTTTCCCGACTGTCTTCAGGATGTGCACCTGCAAAGGATCAGGGTCTCCGGCACCGACTTCATGACAATTCAGGTTCAAATGCATCCAAGGTTTCGGTTCAGAGCAAACATGTCCTTTCAAAAGCCAAGCCACCAAAGCTGCCACCTAGCAGAGCAGCAGACTGAGCTCAGCCCTTTTAAACACCCCCGTGTGCAGAGCAGAGCTTAGCTTCCATCGCGTTACTTCACGGTAGAAAGGAACACCCGAGCTGCCCTGAGATTGGGCACAAGTCCTGAGCTGCAGGGAGCATGGCTACAGCTGACCCATTTCCCTGCTGGGTACATAAAGCTCATTGTCACAAGGCTGTGACAACCCTTAGAATCCATGTAGGAGAGTGACAACCGGGTCCCAGTCAGGCACTGACTCAATTTAGATTCCCCTCGCTCTCCTAGTCACACACACGAGTCCCTCCCGCACCACCATGACAGAGCCAGTGCTACAAAGCTAGAGGGGCCATGGAGCCCTCTGAATACTAGTACCCATAGTTCTGTCGCACAAGGTCCCTCCACCTGATATGTGACTCACAGTGGCAGCCACCTGCTTGGGACGACGTAGGGAGAGCTAAGCGGGACTGTATCTCTGGCTTGCACTTGAGCCCACAGGGGAACCCAGACACAGTGGACAAGAAAACCCCCCCAGCACTCACCTGGAACCAGGACGAAGGAGAGCCGCTTTTGCAAGCTGCAGAGGCCTCCCGAGGCATCAAGAACATTGGAAGGGGTGCCTGCCACACCCAACACCCTGGGGAGCCACCGGAGCAGAGGGTCCCGGGATGAAGCTCACACTGTCCCTTAAGGGCTAGGAAGGACATAGCAGTCCACATCCACATCCTGTCCCCCTCTTCCCTGCCCACCTGCTCAGCGGGAGACTGGGACAAGCCCTCCGGCCCCACTGTGAGGACCCCCGGCCTCCCTGACAGCTGTTCCTCCACTCACCCAGGTGACAGACCCAGCTCTCCCACGAAAAGGATGCCAGCCGACACCACACACACACTGCTGGGTGCGGGCTCTGGCCTGAAGACAGACACGGGCACGGGTGGGGCACAGGTGAGCTTTATTGGACGCAGGCCGTTCTACGGCAGAACACGCAGCTGCGCGCACTTGACCTCCAGCGAGGGCCCTAGGACCCACTGCAACCCCGGGGACTCAAACACTGAAACTCCGTGCCATCTGGGCCACCCCTCCCCCTCCTGACCCCTGTCCTGTCCCTTGTGTTCTTGCCTCCGAGGGCTCATGGGAACGGCACTGGGAGGGCCAGGGTCATTCAGCCTCCAAGGGGCTCAAATGAAGAAAGAGGCACTGTTGGTGGGGGTAAAGAGGCCGTCAAGCTCAGCTCTGAGCTGACAACTGATTTCCCTGTCGCAGGTCACAGCAGCTGGCCTCCCCTCTTCCTGAGACAGACTCCCCCCCCCCCAAGTCTGACTAGGGGGCTACAATGAGGGGCAGAACAGGCAGAGCGAGAGGCAAGTCCCTTTATGCTCTGCCCAGACCTCAAAGTTAAGCCATGAGGCTCTGCCCTCTGCCTCGGTCCGCAGGCAGGCAAGGCTGAGGAGGGGCTCAGCTCCGGTAGCTCCGGAGCAGATGCCCAGCGATCACCAGTCTCTGGATTTCGCTGGTCCCTTCGTAGATTTCAGTGATGCGGGCATCTCGGTAGTACCGCTCAGCTGGCATCTCGGTCACGTACCCCATGCCGCCCAGGATCTGGATGGCCTGAGAGGGAAAACAGGAACTAGGAGGGAGAAGCCCCCCATCCACACGGGGGAAAGGGCAGCAGCGCCCGGGGGCTCAGTGCTCACCTGGTGGCTGATGGCGGTGGCAGCCTCCGATGCAGCCAGCTTGGCCATGGCGGACTCCTACCCGCCCCAAGAACGGCAGAGTCAATGCCTTCCCTTTCAGAGGGACACCCCCCCNCCCCCCCGCCTCAACACCTTCCATAAGCAGCATGCACAGCCTTCCTCGTCCCTTCAAAGTCCTGTGCTGCCCTCCCCCCCCNCCCCCCCCCCGCCACAGAGCGGGCCCTGGGAGCCCCCTCCCCACAGGCACCTTGGTGAAAGGCTTCTTGTTGTCTTTCAACATGGCAGCGCGCCAGGTCAGCAGGCGGGCACTCTCCAGAGCCAGGGCCATGTCTGCCAGCTTGAACTGCAACAATCCAGACCCACCGGTCAACTGATGCTCTCCCACCCAATGGTCAGGGATAGGGTAGGGGTGGGACAGGTGAGGGTGGGAGGGGGAGGGGTGGAGGTGGGAGGGTGTGGTAGGGATGAGATGAGCAAACCAAAAGCCAGCTTTCCGTCCCAGAGCCCGGTGCCCAGCTCCTGAAACCCCATCCTCCAAGCCCCTACCTGGATGTTTTGGAGCTTGGTGAGCGGTGCCCCGAAGGCGTTGCGGTTCTCGGCATATTTCACAGCGCAGTCCAGCGAGGCCTGGGCGATGCCTAGAGCCTGGGAGGCTATGCCAATGCGACCCATGTCTAGGGTTTGCTGTGGGGACCGCCCAGTCAGTAGCTGTAGGCTGGGCCCAGGGCCCGGCCCCAGGGAGCTTGCTGCCCTGTCGCCAGGCTCACCATGGCTATTTTGAAGCCCATCCCAGGCTCCCCGAGCAGGTTCTCCTTGGGGATGCGGCAGTCCTCAAAGATGAGGTTAGCTGTGGAGGAGGCCCGGATACCCAACTTGTCTTCCTTCTTGCCCAGCGTGAGCCCAGGAGTTGGCATGGGAACCAGGAAGGCACTGATACCCTGGAAAGCCCCAAAAGCTAGGATGAGTCTGCAGAGCCACACGCAAGGCACGCACGCGCGCATGCACGCTCCCTCGCACTCTGCCCACCCCCCAGCTCAAGCCCCGCCCCCCCGTACCCTCTGCTGGCTTTGGATAGGAGGGCGAACCCGGAAAGAAAGACTTCATGTCAGCCTCAGCAGGACCAAGAGAGTTCTGACCTAGAAATTGCAAGGAGCACCTCACGGGTCTGCTGGCCCACCTTGTTCTGCCGGGACCTGTCTGTGCTGGCAAACACCACCGTGGCGGAAGCCTCCCAGGAGTTGGTGATCCAGGCTTTGGTGCCGTTGAGGACCCACGAGTCACCCTCTTCCCGGGCAGTGGTGGAAGCGGCTCCAGCATCACTACCGTTGCCTGCCAGAGACACAGACTCGGGACCCATCCCTCACGGCGCGGGGCATCGAGCTCAGAGCCCTGGATGACAAGCACAAAGTCTCTGCAACTTGGGCTCTAAAGCTGGGACCTTGGACCAAACCTTCAAGGACTCGTCCACAAGGACACGGGAATCAGAACAGGCCCGCACGGGACAGGAGACATCTTCAAGCCAAACCTTCCTCTCCCCACGCGGGCAGCCTCCTGGTACATCCAGGCAGCAGTGGCCTATCCCAGCAAGACTCCAGGACAACAGGTCCCAAGCCTGCCTCTCTCTCGGGGGGGGGGGGGGTATGTGTCTTCTTTCTGCCTGTCACCCTGATTCTGAGGTAAGGAGACAGGGGACCCTGCATCGTGCAGTACCTGGCTCACTGAGGGCAAAACAGCCGATTTTGTCACCATTGGTGAAAGGGGTGATCCACTGTTGCTTCTGCTGAGCGGATCCAAACTTCAGGATGGGTCCCAAGTAGAGAGACTGACGGGGGACACAGCGGAGAGCAGTCTGAGGCCACCCCAGGTCTTTACTCTCTCCAGAGGGAGGCCCTCCCTGAGGACTAAGGACTCAAGAGACCATAACATAACGTGACAAGTCCAGGAGCCCGGGGCTGGCGGGGCTTGGCTGCAGAGATACATGGCCAAGGTCCACACAGAGCTACGCAGCTCCCCCTGACTGTGTCCCGCGACCTAGAGAGACTCACGTTGTTGACGCTCATGATAACTCCCGTGGAGGCGCAGCCGCGGCTTATCTCCTCCAGGGCGATGGAGTAGGCCAGGTAATCGAGGCCCGCACCGCTCAGCTCCTCCGGCACATCCATGGCCAGCAGCCCGAGCTCACCCATCTTCTTCACCTGGCCCCAGGGGGGAGAGGTCACATCAGGGACAGCCAGCTTCAAGCCTGCTCTCCGCAGCCCCTGAGGCAGAACCCCGCACGCTCGGGCCACGGACCCTAACCATCCACACTACCCCATGCGAGCCCTGCATGCAGCACGGCCCGCGCCAGCCACGCAGCGTCCACGCTTGGCGACCCTTGCATCTCGGCCTGCAGCTGCAGAAGACAACAGGCAGAGGGTGCCCGCTGGGGAACTTGGAGGTAAGAAGCAGAAAGCTTCCTGCCTGCCTGCCAGACTGGCTTTTCTTCAGTCCCTTATGCACATGTGCTGCTCTGTGCTTACTCCTAGCACTCAGGAGGGAGGCGGGGGCAGGAAGGTCATGAGTTTGAGGCCAGCCTGGTCTACACAGTGAGGTCTGGGCCAGCCAGGGCTACTGGAAAACATCCTGTCTGGAAAACAGACAAAAGGCGAGAATTTAGAGGGTAAAGCATGATGTATTACAGAGGCTGAGGCAGGAAGATCCCAAGTTCAAAGTCAGCCTGAGCTACATAGTGAAGTAAAAAACAGTCAACCCCCCCACACACACACACACAAAATCCCCAAATCAGTAAAAGCAAAGGCAAAATAATAATAATGACAACAATAGCCCTTGCAGCTGATGTTTGTGCACCCCAGGGGGCTTTATGTGACCCTAACTCCAGAGTTCATCATAATCTCAAGGTTCTGCTGAAGAACCAAGGCCAGACAGGACACTCTGTGAGACAATTCTCAGGGACAGACTTCTGAGCCACCCACAGCTTAGACTCTCGCAGCGCCCTAACAGCAGCTCTACAGAGGGCAGAGGGGCGGCTGTTGTGAGGAGACTCAGGGAGAAGGCTGCCGATGTCTGCCTCACAGCCAAACTGGACTTCAATCTTTTTACTCCTAAACTAACAAAGGGAAGAAAGAAATGAGTTTACAGTACTGGCGTTTACAGCCAGCTTCAGAGCCCTTAACCTTGAAATGGTCATTTTCTCTGGGGTGGAGGCAGTACTAGGTTTACAGCCCTAGGCCTTGCAGGGGCCCCAACACTCTCAGCTCCTTCTCAGTGAAGGAAAAAAAAAATGTTTTAAAATAGTTTTTTAGGGGCTGGAGACTGCTCTTCCAATGGTCCTGAATTCAAATCCCAGAAACCACATGGTGGCTCACAACCATCTGTAATAGATCTGAGGTTTTCTTCTGGTGAGTGTGAAGACAGCTACAGTGTACTCATAAAATAAATAAATCTTTTTAAAGAACACAGTAAAATAGTTTTTAATAAACTATTAAAGCAGAGTGATGGAACAAGCCGGGCATGGTGGCCACGCCTTCAATCCCAGCCCTCGGGAGGCAGAGGCAGTCAGATTTCTGAGTTCAAGGCCAGCCTGGTCTACAGAGTGAGTTCCAGGACAGCCAGGACTACACAGGGAAATCCTGTCTCGAAAAAACAAACAAAAAAAACCCCTCTCTTTGTTCAGTTCAGTCCTGCCCACTTACGCCCCTTACCACTCACGCACTGTTACTAGAACTGTCTTCACTTAGAAATCATAAGCGCGCCAGGCATGGTGGCACACGCCTTTAATCCCAGCACTTGGGAGGCAGAGGCAGGCGGATTTCTGAGTTCGAGGCCAGCCTGGTCTACAGAGTGAGTTCCA
>NC_034612.1:4988237-4993601 GCF_900095145.1 Mus pahari
TGTGTGTGTGAGTGTGTATGTGTGTGTGAATGTGTGTGTATGAGTATGTATGTATATGAGTATGTGTGTATGTATGTGTGTGAGTATGCGTGTGTATGTGTGTGTATGTATATGTGTGTGTGAGTGTGTGTGTGCGTTGTGTTTGTGTCTCTTGACTGAGGATATGGTCTGCTTTCTTCTCTGTTGCTGTATACCGTTCTAAACCTCCAGGTACAGAATAGAATTTAAGGGCAACAAAGACTCAAAATACTGGCCCATATCATAGTGTGCTGCTCTGTGCTTACTCCTGGCACTCAGGAGGGAGGCGGGGGCAGGAAGGTCGTGAGTCTGAGGCCAGGGCTACCTAGTGAGACCCTCGCTCGAACAACAAAGCGCAAAACATTGGAGGGGTTATAAAAACAGAAAAACAAACGAATTGTTCTATCAATATAGATTTCAACACATGGCCAGCTGGAGAGGGGTGGCCTCCACATAGCTTAGACCTCAGAGTCTAAGTCTGATTGGCTCTGACACCGTTACCATCTGCCATCCATGTAGCTGTCCCTGGAGCGCCACTGAAGCAGGGAAGCCACCTTCACGTCGGAATGATATTCTCAAGCTTCCCCTGGCCCCGCTCCAAAGACATGTTCCTCCTCTTGGTGGTGCTCACGTCCTGCTGCCTCAGTGGAGACAGAATCTGTGAGGGTTGTGGCAAGCAAAGCCAGGAAGCTGCAGGTCTCCATTCTCTGGCTGTCTTAGCTACAAGGATGAAGAGCTGAGATGGCTCTGTGGTTAAGAGCTCTGGTTGCTCTTCCAGAGGTCCCGAGTTCAATTCCCAGCACCCATAACTGCTTGTAGCTCCAGTTCCAAGACATATGATGACAGGTCAGACATGCACATAATACCCAGACAGACAAACAGGCACACATAGATGCACTAAGTTAATAAATACATCTTCTTAAAAAGTTGGATGCTGAACATTCAGAATATGTTCTGAGCTTTCTACCCGAGGTCGGGGCGCTTCTGGCTGCCGCCTCTGTGAGCCACTGAAGCCACTGCACTCACCTGAGCTGTGGGGAAGAGATGCTCCCTGTCAAGCTGGGCTGCAATAGGGACCAGCTCCTTCTCAGCAAAGTCTCGGCATGTCTGACGCAACATCTGGTGTGTCTCAGGGAGCTCTACAGACTGGTAAACGGTGTGTAACCTTCGCCAATCCCGAACGCGGAGGGCTATCAGAGAATGATCTGAGTTAGGGAAGGGCAGTGCGAAAGATCTTTTTTTTTTTTTTAAGAATTATTTTTTTATTATATGTAAGTACACTGTAGCTGTCTTCAGATACACCAGAAGAGGGCGTCAGATCTCATTACAGATGGTTGTCAGCCACCATGTGGTTGCTGGGATTTGAACTCAGGACTTTCGGAAGACCAGGCAGTGCTCTTACCCGCTGAGCCATTACGAAAGATCTTAAGACTCGTTTCTCTTTATGTGTCTGTGAGTCTGGGTTTATGTATGTACACATGTGTGAAGGTACCCACAGAGGCCAGAAGAGGGCGCCAGATCCCCTGGACCTGGAGTTAAAAGGGATTAGGAGCTGCCCAACATGGGCGCTGGGATCTGAACTCAGATCTTCTGTAAGAAGAACAAACGCTGAGGTAGCCTGGAGTTCAGGCTAGCCTTCGCAATATGTCAAGATTTCATTCATCCCAAGGTCTGGAGGGATGGCTCAGCAGTTAAGCTCTTTCAGAGGACCCAGGCTCAATTCTCACCCCCTACAGAGTAGCTTACAATTGTAACTAAAGGTCCAGAGGATCCAACACGCTCTTCTGGCCTCTGTGGGACATGGCACACTTATGCAGGCACACATGCGGGCAAAACACTCATACACATAAAATAAAAAATGCACTTTTAAGAAGAAAAAAAAAAAATAGAGCACCACCACCCGCCCCCAACCCCGGTCTCAAAGGAAAAAAAAACAACAAAACTTTATTGATACAATGTCAACAGAGCTGTTACAGAAAAGCCCAGCCGGTTTACAACACCTCAGAAATGGGTTTTAAGTTTCACTGGGTCTGGGAGTTCTATAAAATGTGGACAAGAACAGAACTCAGCTCCCCGGCAGTGGAAGGATTAAAGATGTACTTAATGGCTGATTTAACACCGGTCTAATTGTTAATGTGGCTCTGGATTAGCCAAAGGAAGTGGCCAGTCTCAGGGCTGCTACAGATGAGAAGAAACACTATTAAAAATAACTATTAAAAATAAGTAAATGCTAACGTTAAGGAAACACACGTTAGATGCCAACCACGATCCTGTGATTTAATACAGCTCTGAGGATGGAAACAGTTCACACTTGGACCACTTGATGCAGAGAGGTTGAGAGTCACGTCCAAGGTCATAGGTCGGAGTTCAATGCCAGGGTCCCCCGCCATGGAGGACCAACTCACCCAGAGCCTCAGCTGGGGCTGAAATGGGGTTAGGGGTGTGGATAGGGCCGCGTAAAGGGGAGCTGGCGATGAGGGACCCGCAGGAAGAGCGCCGAGCAGGAGCCCGGATCCCTGCAGAGCCTGGGCCTTGCACCGTCCAGAGGCTACCGAACTGGGACAAAGGCCACGCGCAGCCGCGGGGTGCTGCCCACTCGTCCGCCCGGGGCCACAGCAGGACCCGCCGCCAGGATCTCCGCCCTGTGACCCGCCCTGGGGCTCCGCGGGCGCACTCACCTCTGCGGAGAGGGCCACGGGCCCGGGCGAGCAAGGAGGCAGCCATGAGCACAGACCTCCGGGACCTCCTGCACCAGCTCTGGAGTTCCGGACGGCAGGGGCAGGGCCTGGGCCACGCCCACCGCGCGGGAGAGGCGGGGCCGGCGCCGAGCCCGGGCCACGCCCACCGGACCGCAGGGGCGGGGCCTGAGACACAGTAGACACACTAGCGACTTAGGGTCCAGGTCTCAGGCAGGAAGTTAACTCGTGCCAATCCGGAGACTACAGTAAGGCTGCTGACGAGGCAGAGGCGTAAAAATAAAAGTAAACAAGCAATCCTCCTCGGGTTAAAACCCTCGATCCGCGAATGCATGCCCTAAAACACACGCGCGCGCCCGCCCTCGGTTCGCTAATGCACCCCCTAACACATACACAGTCCAAACGCGTGATTCTAGCGACTTCTGAGCCTGAGGCAGGAGGATTGCAGGTTCTCCCTGTATTGCGCAGTAAATTCAAGGCAAGCTTGGGCAACTTTGAGGTATCTTCAAAATAAAAAGTTTTAAGAGGGCGTGAGGAAAGAGCTCAGCGGTAGAGGCCCTCCCTGCTCGCAGACATAAGGCGCTGGGTTCAGTTTTAGGGAGAGAAGAGCGGAGCTAGCACCTACCCCTGCCCACTTCTGCATCCTGTCAGCTGTCAGCGTAATCCTGGCTGCCTGACCGTCTTTGCTCGGCCGGCCACACAAGGCGGGCAGCTTTTGCCCTTTGCCTGCATGTCCCGCTACCACTCCTAGCCCACAGTTTTACATCCAGCCTTTTATTTACACGTCACCCTGGGATACTTATGTATGTATTTATTTATTTACTATTCATCTCTCCCACTAGTCGGTGGATTCCAAAAGGGCTGGAGGGCTTTCAAATAATGTGCTAAATGACTCTGGCCAATACTCTGGTCATCCAGCTGTCTTCCCTACCTGGTCACCAGAACTGGATGTAAGACGAAAGAGAGACACTGGAGCCCGAGTGGTGGTGCAGAGGGTAGATGTCACATGTGGGCGTGACCTGGAGTTGGAACCCCAGCATCCATTTGACCTGGGTGCAGGAGTCCATCCGATGGGGACTGCAAAGACAGAAGAATTCTGGGAGTTCACTGACATCCTGTCTAAAGGAGTCGGTGAGCTCCTGGTTCAGTGAGACAGCCTCCAGGCTGTGACGATGCCAGGTATGACTTTAATCCCAGACCTGGAGGCAGAGGCGACTGGATCTCTGTGAGTTCGAGGCCAGCTTGGTCTACAGAGTAAGTTCCAAAATAGCCAAGGCTACACAGAGAAAGCATCTCTCGAAAAACGGAAACAAACAAAAACAAAAACAAAAACAACAGATGAGCAGGCCAGGTGGCCCACGGGGCCTGGCTGCCCTGGAACTTGCCATTGAAGACACAAGCCTTGATCACAGAGATCAGCCCGCCTTTGTCTCGAGTGTGGCGATTACAGGCAGGTGCCACCACTCAAACCCCATATCTTTGATTTAAAAAAGGGGTGGGAATAAATGCACCCTGGGCCTGGAAAATGGCTCAGTGAGCAAACGCACTTGCTTTGCCAAGGCCAATGACCTCAGCTCTAGCTCCAGAAGCCTGGGGCCGTCTGCAGCCTTTGACACGGTGGCCAGCTCTGACTGGCAGTCAGGCTGCCTCTATTTTTACAGGCTTCACAGAACAAAGACTGGCTAGTAATTACCCACGAAGGACAGATTATGTGTTTGATTTTTTTTTTTCGTAACATGTCCAGGGTTACAAGTGCAATCACAATTAGAAAATACAAATAGAAGGGGCTGGAGAGATGGGTCAGCGGTTAAGAGCACTGACTGCTCTTTCAGAGGTCCTGAGTTCAAATCCCAGCAACCACATGGTGGCTCACAACCACCCATGAGATCTGGTGCCCTCTTCTGGTGTGTCTGAAGACAGCTACAGTGCACTTAATGTATAATAATAAATCTTTGGGCCAGAGCGAACAGGGACTAAGCGAGCAGAGCCGACTGGAGTGAGCAGAGGTCCTAAATCCAATTCTCAACAACCATGATGACTCACAACCATCTGTACAGTGTACTCATCTACATAAAATAAATAAATCTTTAAAAATAAATCTTAAGGGGGCTGGAGAGATGGCTCAGAGGTTAAGAGCACTGACTGCTCTTCCAAAGGTCCTGGGTTCAAGTCTCAGCAACCACATGGTGGCTCACAACCATCCATAATGAGATCTGACACCCTCTTCTGGAGTGTCTGAAGATAGTTACAGTGTACTTACATATAATAAATAACTCTTAAAAAATAAATCTTAAAAAAAAAAAAGATATCTGCCCAGCCTAGGCTTGCAGCTTGTTAATTAAAAACCCAGGTCTCTGTGCCTTTATTCGGGCACTAACACAGACACAGGAATGCCCTGCAGTTACTTGGGACAAAAGGGGTAAAAGAATCCCTCACACACCCAAAAAATTACAATTACAAGCCACTGCTGCCTAGCTTGTTTTTGCTTTTTGAGACAGGGTCTATGTGACCTTGGCTGTCCTGGAATAGTAAACCAGGCTGCCCCCAGAGACAGTGTGGTATCATGCACGCTCAGACTTGTACAGATAATCTGGGTCATTTTGTTCTCTCTCTCTCTCTCTCTCTCTCTCTCTCTCTCTCTCTCTCTCTC
>NC_034612.1:4994051-5006821 GCF_900095145.1 Mus pahari
AAAAAAAAAAAAAAAAAAGAAAAAGAAAACTGGTGACTCTCAGCTCTGCTCCTCAGTTATAAACCAGTGACACCCAAGTCAACAGAAATGCCACAGCCAAGCAAAGGGACCGGGACCCCACCCACCTCCCAAGCCCAATCAGGAGGCAAGACAGAGTGAATATATTGTGAAAAATCTTTATTACTGTCTCTTGTGGTAAAATATTATCTTATACAAATAGAATCACCTGATTTGTTTTGGAGTGAGGATTTTAAGGACAGAGATGTTTCCTATTTCTGTGAAAAATAGACTTACAGGGAAAATGGACTTTCACAACTCGAGTCCTTTCACCGTAAAGGCCACGATCCCTCATGAACCAGAGTGAGGCCACCTCGCCCAGACTCCCTGTGGCTATGATGCTCTGGACACGGAATGTGAATGCTTTCAGAATCTGACTCAAAGTGCTACCCCTAGGAACTGGAAATCAGATGCCCGGGGCCAGGAAAAGCTTCAGAAGGTTCATATGTGCCAGCGCTGGGCTAACAAGAGCTTACGTCAGCCCAAGTACTGGCCGTCTCTATTCCTGTAGTTATGGTTCAGAAGGGCAGCTCAGCCCCAAGACATGGGGCAAGGATGGAGATGGAGCAGAATTCTGCCTCATGCCAGGAAGGGTTCTGCCCAGGGCGGGGACGAGGTCCCCAGGGGCCGCCATCCTCTCAGATGACTGCTCTGGGCATGGGGCATGCCGGACCCCAAGCACTGATTCCCTCGTCCGTTGTATCACAGGAAGCCACTGTCACCACTCTGTTCCTGGACAGTTTGACTTCTGACTCGGCTTCTGCTTGTTCAGTTATTTACAAAGTATGACTTCCAGTTTACTCAAGTCAGGCACAAAAGCTGGAGTCTTACTCTCTACCAAACAGCATGATGCTCCCCTAAGCAGCCAGACGTGGACCACTGGCCCCTCAGAAGCTAGAGCCTGCTCCACCCTACCAGGATGACTGAGCACCTGGCCTTAGTGTGCTCTGAGAACAGGCTGAAGGGAAAGGGGGTACAGCCCTTCTCCAGCCAGTAGTGTGTCCCCTCGATGTGGGCTCTCCAAGCAAAGCCGGCATGACAGGCAGGAGACAGCGTGCCAGGAAGCAGAAGCGTCCCAGGCTGCGGGCTACTGAGCTAAGGCCAGCAGCTCTTGGAAGCACACACTAGGCAGTATTTACTGATACACTCACTGGGTACCAATCACCTCCCAGACTCTGGAATAGAGCAAAGGCTCTGAGGCTTGTCAAGAGCATGGAGAGCTCACTAGAGGAGCCACGTGAGGAAAGGCAGAGATGCTCATGTCTGTGTGCAGGTGAGGAAGAACGGCTCTGCAGCTCCCAGCAGCACATGGGGCAGAGCCACACTTAAGGCACCTATTTGGAGTGGACTCCAGTTCTGAGATCCACTGGAATGGTCAGGAGGTGCCCACCATAGGGCACCTGGGCCCCCCATCTATCTCAGTGGGTAAATGCAGTGCAGCATGAAGGATAATCTAGGCTTCCCTGTCCCAAAGCCTCTGGAGCACAGCACCGTCAGGTGCTGGCCTGGGATAGGGCATGGGTCCAAAGCCAGGACCTCTCACGCCCTAGAAGCCAACGGCCACACAGCCAAAGCACATCCTTTCTCTCAAGTACTCTGGGGCCCTGGTCTTGTCAAAGGTGACATTACAGGTGACGTGGTGCCTCAGAGACACTTCATGCACACCGCCCGTCATTCATTTCATTCAATGACAAATGGACCCCAGGCACAGAGTCCTAGAGCCGCCCACAGGGACAACCTAGGGAGTCAGACAGGTGGGAGTCAAGTCAGTGGGGATCTGAGGCCACCTGAGGCATCTAAGGACTGCTCTGATAGGCAATGTCAGCCTATGCTGCCCTTCCCAAACATTCAAACATGCAGCAGTGTGAGGCAGGATGACCATGTGACTTCAGCAGAAAGGCAAACAGACAGGAAAGCATTCTTAAACATCAGACCCGGCTCTAGAGGCCATCTCCACCCAGAGCCTCTCTTCCAGGCTCACTGGACACAGAGTCCGCTCTCTCTGAAGCCCCAACTGTGCCTCTCCCACCACGAGCCACATTAGCCTGAGAGCTGACCAGTCCTATGGCGATCTATCGGCATCCCGGGCTCTAAATACTGATGTTGTAAAAATCCCCAAAGAAGTGTGAGAAGAGCGCGAAGCACAGAGTGCACTAAACTCGAGAGAGAGAGGGACACCATGTTCTGTGAACAGAATGGCCCAGGGCCACATGGCCAGGGGAGCACGAGGGCGGCTCGTGGCCTCTAGAGCAAGAACAGAAGGCGCCACCAGGCTGAGACTGGGGCTCCCCTAGGCCTGGCCGTGGCTTCTCAAAGGCAGCAAGAAGTCCCTCAAAACCTTGTCTTTGACTCTGGCGCCACCTCCCACCCAGCGCCTTAGCCCAGGCTCTGCCTACCCCAGTCCCTTTCAAGTTTCTTCCAGTAGGCCTAACTGCATAGGCGAGGAGAGACTGTGCCAGTGGCATGGGATGAGGGAGAAGCGAGCTGTTCTCAGCTGCCCAAAGCACCCGGGAACCTGCAGGCCAGCCCAGCCCAAGCCTTCTGGCGGACAAAGCTGTGCCTGGAGAGTCGGGCTTGTTGGGATAAGCAGTGCACAGCTAAGACTACACAGAAATAATCTTTTATCTGGATCCTGGGAACCTTACCCTAATCTTTTACTTCACTATAATACCTCTGTGAACTAGGGGGCAGGGAACAAACACTGGGAAGAGAAACTGCTGGCTGGCACCTCCTTGGAGCACAAAAGCCGCCACCAGCTGCAGCTTCCTGGACCAGGTTCAAGGTGGGTGTTGACGGGCGGCAGCTGCAATTCCTGCTGGGTGCTCATGGTGGCGGCAGAGGACCTCCTTGTCCACTCCCGCAGCGGTTACTGGCCTCCGTTATAGGCATAGTCCGCCTTGTTGTGCATCACCAGCTTGTTGTCAACAAAGTAGAAGCTGTCGGAGCGCGTCTCATAGGGGTTTTCAATCATCAGACGAACTGCGAGGGAAGAGCACACTCTGTGAGTCTGCCCCACAGCCAGGCGGAAGACACTCAGCATCCCTCCAAAGACAGCGGCTCTTTGCAAAGCCTGACTGCAAAAGAAGCCAGAAACCAGGGAGCCTGGAGGACTCCAGATGGAACCGTGATGTCCAGCTCTACACCAGGATGCAATCAACTCTTTAGTCATCCCTGGCCTCATCTATCTTGCAGTATCCTAGGAAACTAACTTCTCCTCAGTTACGCCCACTTCTTTCCTCCATGCTCCTGGCCGGCCCAACAGTGAGCCCTGCTTCTGGTCTGCTGCCACCTCTGGACATTCCAGTAAAAACCCAGAGCAGCATGCCCCTCTGTACCTGCCTCTTTGGATTGTCTGGTTTGTGGAGAAAGGATCTCACTGTACTACTCTGGCAGGCTTTGAACTCACAGAGATTTGCCTGCCTCTGCTTCCCAAGGGCCAGGGGGGAACCACTGTAACCAAGTCACTTGTTTTGTTAATTTTTTTTTTGTTTTGTTTTGTTTTGTTTTCTGAGACAGGGTTTCTCTGTATAGCCCTGGCTGTCCTGGAACTCACTCTGTAGACCAGGCTGGCCTCGAACTCAGAAATCCGCCTGCCTCTGCTTCCCGAGTGCTGGGATTAAAGGCGTGTGCCACCATGCCCGGCGTTTTGTTAATTTTTTAAAAATTACTTATTTTATGTGTACAAGGTTTTTTTGCCGGCCTGTAGACATCTGTACACTACACATGTGCTACTCTCAGAGACCAGAAGAGGGCTCAGACGCAGGAAGTGAGGTTAAAGCCCTGTGAGCAGCTCCAGTGTACTGACTGGGAATGGAGCCCAGGTCCTCTGGGAGAAGAACCACGCTCTTCCCCACGTCTCCATCGTCCTACTGCTATGGGCCTACAAGCCGAAAGAACCCTAGGTACCCAGTCAGGGGAACAGAGGGGAAGCCACTCTAGAGAGGGTTCTAGTGTTCACCTGCAAGATCCAGATGGAGAGGCCCATTTGCGTAGGAACGTCTGTATGTCTGTCTAAACCCTCGCCTTCTCCTCTTTCCACACTGGAAGAAGGTAAACCCAACTCGAGTTCCCTCCTCTTGGTTCTGAGTTAAGAGCCCCGTGCCATCTCCCAGCCCCAGGGAAAGACATCACAGGTACAGAAGTGTCAGCCATGTTCAGTTCTGAGCTAGCCGGGCCACAGCCACGTGGTGTACACTGAGACTCGGCTCCACACCCTTGGATGGTCTGCTTTCACCAGCTGATCTAACCCTGCAAGCATCTGCACGGCCAGGTCAGCTCAGGCCAGAGTGAGACACTGTCAGGACACCCTGCCCACCTCGCAGGCGCCCCACCTGGGTGCTGTTGTGAGAGTGGAGCGCCCACTCCAGAGCATGCGATTGTCAGGGACCTGAGACTGGGAGAACACATGTCATACTCCACCCGCTCGGCAGTAAGCAGTGTCACTGTGAGTGACAGTGAGAGGCCTTAGTGACTCAGCCTGGGGCGCCAGTTTCTCTAACTCCTCCTTAGTCCTCAGAGGCAGAAGACAGGAGTCTGAGGTCACGTGACCTGACACACAGCAAGCCACACTTCTCACTTGTGCAGAGTGAGGCCACTGGAGCAGGTGATAGAGTCTAGCTCAGGGGAGGGGGGTACGTACTGACGTCCTCCGAGAGCTGTGGGAACTCATAGATGTGCTCACACGTGTTTCTGCTGCTAGGGATGCAGAACCCGAAATCAAAGTCAAAGGTCTTCAGGAGCCGCTCCCGGAAGTAGTGCCGCTCGATCATCCGGAAACCTGTCACTGGCCTGTCACCCACAGTGAACTCTACCCTGTAAGAGAACCTCTGTGAGACTTCCTTCATTTCCTCACAGCCAGCCTCGGCCCCACAGAACGCATTCTTCCCTGTGATAAGCCGAATGTTCTGCCCTCAGAAAAACAGCACTCACGTGGCGCCAACGGTCCGGAGGCGGAGAAACGCCGGTGTGAACTGATAGCGAACGAAACGGCCCACGCTGATATCCACGTCCACGCTCTCCTCCTCCGTGTCCTGGTCTTGGTCTGCAAGAGCAGAACTGAGCCGTGAGCACCCACGCACCCACGCAGCACACCGCCGACTGGCAGAGCAAACTAGTTACAACCCTACTTCCTGGGCTGGCACAGGCTGGCAACGGGCTGTACCAGGCAGGCCTCAGGCAGCCCCATAGGGAGGAGCCGCTCTTCTGACTTCACAGATGGTTCCACAGAGGAGAACACTGAAGCTCAAAATGCTAAGTCACGCCCGAGCCCAAAGTTCCCAAACAGGTAACGGATTGAGCAAAGTTCTGAATGCAGGTCCCGTTGACAGAAGTCTGTTCTTAAAACATTATGCAATTTGCCGTATATGATTTGGGGGGATGGGCACATCCTGGGGTGAAATAATAAGACACAGGCTGGACACAAGCAATGCCTTATGTGACTGCGATCCCAGCCGAGGTCTACACTGACTGGGTCAGAGCAGGATGACAGGTCAGAGGGCCGAGCATGTAAGGGACATCCGGGAGTACTGTCTGATTCCAGTAACGACACTGACTGACCAGTCGCAGGCCACCGTGCCCTACTCCTCTGGCCACCTGGAACCAGCACGTGGACTGGCATGTGCTCCGTGCCATCCCCTAGTCTGGCCTACTGCTGATTCCGCATCAAAGATCTACAATGGTCATAGTACGAACGTGGAGGGGAATTCTCTACACGTCTGAGCACGCAGCATCTCTGCCTGTGATGTCCCAGGGGTACTGTCGCACTGTCCTGGTTTGGGGCTTCTACCTACAGGGGAAGGGCCTGGATCCAGTGATGTGATTAAAGCCCATCGGAGCAAGCCATGCAGGAGGGCACTTTGGTGTGAGCGAGCGCGCACACGACTGGGGGGGATGAAGACCACATACCTATAGCATCTGCAGCAGTGCCTCGGGCAGGACCAGAAGGTGACAGTGGAACAAGGCCCGCTGAGCCAGTCCCAGGATCAGGTTGGGCTAACACTTTCCCAGCTAGTCTGCCTGTGTGTTTAAGCCGGGTAAGTGCTCCACTCCTGAGAGAGCCGCAGTTCAGGACCACCTTTTATTTCTCTGAGATGCTAATACCTACCTTCTCAAAGAATTGCTGGCTCATTCTGAGCCGCAAATCCAAAGAACTTTGCAAAGTAAGTTTTATTAGGGGCTGGAAAGATGGCTCAGTGGTTAGGAGCACAGGCTGTTCTTCCAGTGGTCCTGGGTTCAATTCCCACCAACCACATGGCAGTTCACAACTGTCTGTAACTCCAGGTCCAGGAGAATCAAAACACACTCAGACATACATGCAGGGAAAACACCAATTCACATAAAATAAAAATAAATTATGTAAAAAAGGAATAAGTTTCATTAGAGATTACAACTGAGAGGCCTGTGAATGGCTGCCCTGTAAAGGTCCCCAGAGACCCACGCTCCCTCCCCGTGACCCACAGAGGGAGGAGAGAACCAACACCCACAGCTATCCCCACCTCCTCTCTGCCCTAGCACACACTCATACACGCACGCACGCACACACGCACCCCATACTCACCCAATTACAGTAAAAATTAAACCAGCACAGAAGCTCCGCGCACCTCCACGTAAACAGCAAATTTGAGGCTAGCTCTAGCCACACGCGATTGTCTCAAAACGAGAAAATCAAGCAATCAGAGGGAAGTAAAAGAATCAGTTCTCCTTGCACCTCAGGGGTAGACGGTCACTGAGTCCCAGGCTCATCTTTTGTCACACAGAGTTACAGAATGTTCTCACGGAGTCTGTCATACACTTAATAATCTTTCTTTCTTTCTTTTTTTAAAGATTTATTTATTTTTATTTTATGTATATGAGTACACTGTAGCTGTCTTCAGACACACCAGAAGAGGGCGTCAGATCTCATTGCAGATGGTTGTGAGCCACCATGTGGTTGCTGGGATTTGAACTCAAAGACCTCTAGAAGAGCAGTCACTGCTCTTATAAACACTGAACCATCACTCCAGCCCAAGAATAATCTTTTACTTAGAAAGAAAAGAGACAGACAGACAGACAGACAGGCAGGCAGACCATAGGGCTGGACCACTTACTGTTCTTACAGAGGACTTAAGTTCAGTTCCCAGCACCTCTGTCAGGCAGCTGAGGGATCCAACGCCCTCTTCTGGCCTCTAGAGGCAACATACTCATTGCACAAACTCCGGAGGGACACACTGGGGCACACACAGTTTTGTTTGTTTGTTTGGTTGGTTTGGTTTGGTTTTTAATCTTTGGAAACAAACAAAAGAAAAAAGGCAAACCATTAAAGCAGGGCTTGGAAAGAAACCGAAAGCACTGCTGACAGACGGCAATCGGCTGGGGGACGCGGCGGCCTCACCGCGGCAAGGGCTCGGGGCGGGCAGGCCTCGCTTTCCTCCTACAGTCCAGCCCAGCTGCAGCGGGGTCAGCAGACACTGCAGACAGTGCAGCACTGAACAAGCACAGGGGCTTAGGGGAGAGTCCCATGGGCATTCTGGGGCTCAGCTCCCTGCTGTAAAATGCTGCTGAGCCACTCACAGAGACATAAAGTATCTCACTAAAGAGCCTGGAAAATGTTACAACATAAGAAATGTCAACTTTCTATGCTGGCTGTGGTGACTGAGCCTGTAGCACATGGTGGAAGGCACATGTCAGGAGCTCAGGGGCATCCTCAGCTACATGGCAAGTTCTGGGCCAACATGGGCTACATAAGAACCAAGCCAGTGAGATAGCTCAGTGCGCAGAGGTGCCTGCCACACCTGGACCCCACAGAAGTGGGAACAGAGAATGGACTCCACAAAATTGTCTCTTGGCCTCCACCTGGTACGTTCTGGCACACACAGGCACGCACACACACACACACTCACACCACCCTTTGAACAAAGCTCTAAAATAGTGTGCAACTGGCAGGCAAGCTGACAGGAAGTGGTGCACACTGGCATCCCAGAAACTCTGGGTTTCCCAAGGTCATTTCCTCCCCGGCTTGTGACCACATCCAGGCCCACCTGAGATGCAGGGCTTGGCAATCTCAAAGAGAACTGTCCCCGTCTCCAGATCTCGAATCTTGAAGCGGGTAAAGTCGATACTGTAGACATTGTCTTCAGGTTTACACAGATAGTCTGAAAGGGAGAGACCGGTGTCATTCAGTGATCTCCCAGCGTCACCCTCTATTTCATTCCCTGGCTTAAAGCAAATGTGGTCTTCTACGCAATTCACTGAAAATGTTCCCCAAACACCCCCTTGTTGTTTTTAAGGTTTATTTACTTCATATGCATGGGTGCTTTGCCTGCATGTAAGCACCACACTCATGCAGTGTGGGAAGAGGTCAGGTCCTCCATGTCACAGTTACTGTTGGTTGTCAGGTGCCAATTGGGTGCTGGCACTGAACCCAAGTCCCCTGAAAGAGCAGCCAGTGCTCTCAACCAGTAAGCCATCTCTGAAGGCCCAAATGTTTTCTTTAAAATTGATTTAATACTAATTTTTATGTTATGCATGTCTTAGTCACTGTTCTTTTGTGGTGAAGAGACAGCACGACCAAGGCAATTAACTGGGAGACAGGTTCAGACTGTAGCCTGCCCACCATGGCCGACAGAGAACATGGCGGCACACGGAGGCAGCCCTCATGGCCTGCTGACCCCAACCAAACACTGTTTGCTAGTCCAGAGCTGTATCTTTGCTACTGTTATGATCATAATGTAAATATCTGCTCTCTGGAGGTCTTAGGCGACCCCTGTGAAAGGGTCAATAGACACCCCCCTCAAGGGGTCCTGACCCACAGGCTGAGAATCACTGTGCGAGGGCAACAGCTGAGAGCCTTCTGTGAACGGTTAGAAATCTCCATGCCAACCCCGGCGACATACTCCCTCCAACAAGGTCACACCAAACAGTTCCATCCCTGGTGACCAAACTTTCAAACATGGGGGATTCTTTTTTTTTTTTTTTTTTTTTTGGTTTTTCGAGATAGGGTTTCTCTGTGTAGCCCTGGCTGTCCTGGAACTTACTCTGTAGACCAGGCTGGCCTCGAACTCAGAAATCCGCCTGTCTCTGCCTCCCAAGTGCTGGGATTAAAGGTGTGCGCCACCACGCCTGGCCACATGGGGGATTCTTATCCAAAGCACCCCGATGTGTATGGTGCATGCTTTGCCTCTGTCACATGGGTACACTGTCTGCAAGGAGGCCAGGAGTGGATGCCACATCCCCGAAGAAATTAGGAAATTCAAGAAAGAACAGGAAAGGACAGAGAGATGGTTCAGAGGTACATTACATATGTATCAAGTCGTCAGAGAATAATTGTTGTTGTTGTTGTTGTTATTGCAGACAAGGTGTCCCTGTGTAGCGCTATCAAACCAGGCTGGCCTCGAACTCTCAGCTCCACTTGCCTCTGCCTCCTAAGTGCTAGGATTAAAGGTGTGCACAATCATTGTATGACATAGTTGGGTTTTTTTGAGGTTTTTTGTTTGTTTGTTTGTTTTAGGTTTTTTTTCTTAAACTTATTTATAACTTGTTTATTTGTATTTCATGTACAATGGTGTTTTGCCTACATGTGTGTCTATCTGAGGGTGTTAGATGCCCTGGAACTGGAGTTACAGACAGTTGTGAGCTATCATAGCTGCTGGTATAGACAGGTTCTGGGAAGTGAACCTGGGTCCTCTGGAAGAGCAGTGCTCTTAACCACTGAACCATGTCTCCAGCCTGAAATTTTAAAAAATATTGCTGGGCGTGGTGGCACACACCTTTAATCCCAGCGCTCAGGAGGCAGGCGGATTTCCGAGTTTGAGGCCAGCCTGATCTACAAAGTGAGTTCCAGGACAGCCAGGGCTATACAGAGAAACCCTGTCTCAACCCTCCCCCCCCCAAAAATTAACACATACTAACTAATAAATAATATAGGGGCTGTTTGCCAACTGTATTAAAAAAACAGATCAAACTTTTCTGGAAAAAGTCAGGTTACAAGTAACTCTGCTCCTGCAGCTGTACAGTATATGACGTGAGTGTTCCACTCTCACTGTACCCAAAGGTCTACAGACAGGAAATAAGCAAATGAGCAGGTCTTCTCAACAGAGCTGTCACTGCGCACAGAGGCCAAGTTGGATAATCACATGTAACAAGGGTTTAACACCTACTTCAACCACTTAAAAGGTTAAACCCATTCTTAGTTTTTCGTCTGCACAAAAGCATGCATACATTAGCCAGGCCAAAGCAGTGCCTACAACCACCCAAGGAACTAGTCAAACCAAGTCACAAAGCTGCGGCTGCCTGGGCTGCTGGTCCCCACAGCATCTCTCCCAGTCCCTCTGCACCTTAGCTTGCTCGGCTATGTCAGCCTGCTTCCTGACCCGCAGGCAGGTTGGTCTCAGTGAGGTGGCACACTGCAGAGCTACTGTAACCCCAAAAGCCTGTGGCGGAGGCTCGGTGTCTGTGGGAAGTGCTCAGTAAACAACTTACAGAAGAGAATGTTAGCATTCTGTCTAAATGCCACTCCACAGTTACCTGGCAACAGCCAGGTAGGCCTGGCCCACTATAAAAGGGGCTGCTTGCCCCTCCTCTCTCCTGCTCACTTGATCTCTTGCACTCCCCTCCCCCTCTCTCCACGTGCTCATGGCCATGGCCGGCCTCTACTTCTCTACTTTCTCTCTCTCTCTGCCTCTCTCTGCCTCTACTACCCTCTTAGCTCCCCTCCCCATGCCATGAATAAACCCTATGCTATACTATACCGTCGTGTGGCTGCTCCCTCAAGGGGAAGAGATGCCTTGGCATGGACCTGCTGAGACACCCCTCCCCCCATACCTCACCACACCCCCATAGGACCTATGCTATACCTCTTTATCTTTTTATAAACACATTCCGGAAGAGCTTAAGAGTGATAAAATCCAAAGGCCACTAAACTCTGGCTGTGGCTTTCTCTAAGGACTCGAAGAGATGGGAAAGGGGCATACATGGCTCTCGAGTGTTCAGGGGTCGAGACCTTAGCACGTCTGTAGGGCCAGGCATTTGACAGTCCTAACTCACCAGTGACGCTCACAGGATGTTCGTGGTCAGGTACTAGCCATTTCTGTACTTTCAAATCCCCCATGAAAACCGAGAACTGAAGCAGCTTTTCACTGTTCTGGGGCCGCAGAGCATGACTATCTACAGTTGTTTTGGGGCACAGGAAAGAGTGTCCCACCCCAAACCGTGTTAGGAAACTGGGTCACCAAACATCCCAAATCACATTGAAACTATTTTAGGAGATGGAGGTTTCTGCTCGCACAGGCCAAGCCAGTTAATAGCCACTTTCCCTCAAACTCCATTTCCATGAGCAACCTGAACTACACCTCACAGCCCCCGGGGCCGAAGTGAAGCAATCCAGCGGACACTCTGACATCCCTCAGGGAAGCAGGGTTAGAAGTCTCCGGGACAGGGAGGAGAAGAGGGCAAGCCAAGGCTATCGAGGTGACTGCAAACTCCTGGGGGGGGGGGGGGGAGGGCGGGGAGGAAAGGGTGTCAGTCAGGTCAGGGCTGGACTGGGCAGCTTCCAAAAGGCAGAGGGAGATCATCAGGGAACAGACACCATCCCTTACACCAGCCAAAAAAGACTTAAAAGATGTAAAAAAAAAAAAAAAAAAAATCGTGCTTTCCTGAAACCCTGACCAACTGTAAATTCACTAGGAAAAAAAAATTCAAGAGCAAGAAGATCCCCGTGTCGGGTTTATACAAACGCTCAAACTTTTAAACTTTTTTTGGTAGGGGAAGGGGGGGTGTGCAAAAAAAAAAAATATGCAACCAAGTTTAAGTCTGCAAGAAACGCAACAGCCACGTGTTTGACGGAAGCACGAGCTACCTGGACACAAAGGGGTCCGGGACCCCAGAGAGGGGACAGAAAGCAAAGGTCGAGCGGGGGAGGGGCTGTCAGGAGCCGGGGTCCGCAGGTAGGGGCTCGGTCTGGGCCCGGAGGACTGCGGGGAGCTGGGGTCCGTCAGATCAGCAGGGTGGATGGGCAGGGACCCGGCTAAGACCTGGCTGGGGTCCCAGGGACAGGGGTCCCAAGGCGGCCAGGGTGGGTCGGACCAGGCCCAGGGACGATCGCCGGGTCCGGGAAGCGGAGGCCGTCAGCAGCACGGCCCGAGCAGACCCGGGCGCCGCCAGCCCCCGACCCGGCCCAGCCCGCCGAGCGTTCCCAGGCCCGGTGCCCAGGGAGGGCGCGGCTCGCCCGCCCGCCCGCCCGCCCGCCCGCCCGCCACTCACTCTCGGTGACCCGATTGAGGCGTAGGACGTGCTCGGGGCGGATCGTGTCCAGGGCCAGCAGCTCCTGCTCCGTGACGGCGGCGCCGGGGCCGTCGTCGGGCGTGTGTGGGGGCCCCTGGCGCCGCGCCTTGAGCCGGTTCAGGACGCCACCGCCCGCCTTCTTCTTCTCCTCCTTGCCAGCCACCAGCCCGCCGGGCCCAGCCTGCGAACCCGCAGTCGCAGCCTTCGGGTTCGACCCGCTCATCGCTCCACCGCCAAGATGGCCGCCACCTCAGGGCCGCCGTAACTATGGAGAGCGGGGGCGGGACCCTGGCGCCCGGGGGCGGGGCCTGAGCGCCTGGGGGCGGGGCCCGTGGAGGAGCCGCCTCCTGGGGGAGGTGAGATAGGGCTGACCTGAGGATCTTCACACTCCAGTAACTCTTGATATTTAAAATACATCCTTTTTTTTTTTTTTTTTTTTTTTTTTTTTTTTAATTTTT
>NC_034612.1:5007007-5089521 GCF_900095145.1 Mus pahari
AGAGAAACCCTGTCTCAGAAAAACAAAAAAAGCATCAATTATTTGAACATCCTACCTGCTCCCCCAAAAAGAGATTTCTGTTATATTCCAAAGCTACATGGTCCATGATTGATGAACACAGTTTGGTAGCATGTGATGTCCTGGTAATTCCTGAAAGCACTGTGTGGGGCTTGGAGTGACAAGGTCATATATGTGAATGATAAGGCTCACACGTGTGACTTGCGTCCCCGTTTGACAGAACTTTTCTTTGGAAAGAACTAGGAGGTGTGGCCTCAGAGGAGGTGCATCACTGGGAGTGGGTTTTGAGGTAAGTAAAAGCCCACTCCAGGCCCTGTTAACCCTCTCTGCATCTGGGTGAGTGTCAGGATGTGAGCGATCAGCTACTGCACCAGTGCGGAGTGCCTGCCTGCTTGCCTGCTGCCATGTTCCCTGTTACGGTGGTCATCAACTCCCACCCTCTAAAATTGTAAATCCCATTTTAACCCCTGCTTCTATAAGTTACCTTGCTCGTGGGGTCTTGTAGCAGCTAGAGAAAGGTAAGAGAGTTCTCTGGAAAAAACACTTGGCACATATGGGTGTGCAGTTTTGTACTGGCAAACAAAATGGGCTCTCATGGTTCACAGTTCAATGGAGGATTGGTAAAACACGCCACAATCTCATAGCTACCGTGCCGCCCTGCAAACGGAAGGCCTATCTAGACTATTCTGTCTGTACAGACAGACTAAGGAATGTTCAAAGGAAAACAAAAGAACCCCAAGATGCAGAATGGTGTGCATAGAAAATCTACATTTATTTATGAATATGTTATATTAGGCTTGCAAGATGGCTCAGTGGGCAAATCCACTGGCCAAATCTGAGGACCTGACTTTTTTTTTTTTTAAAGATTTATTTATTTATTTATTTATTTATTTATTATATCTAACTACACTGTAGCTTCAGATGCACCAGAAGAGGGAGTCAGATCTCATTATGGATGGATGCTGACATGGTGCAAAAGAAGCAGAGAGTTTATATATATATATATATATATATATTTCAAGACAGGGTTTCTCTGTATATATGTATAGCCTTGGCTGTCCTGGAACTCACTCTGTAGACCAGGCTGGCCTCGAACTCAGAAATCTGCCTGCCTCTGCCTCCCGAGTGCTGACATTTATTTTTTTTATTTTTTTAATTTATTTATTTTATATGAGTACACTGTTGCAGTCTTCAGACACACCAGAAGAGGGCACTGGATCTCATTACAGATGGTTGTGAGCCACTATGTGTTTGCTGGGAATTGAACTCAGGACCTCTGGAAGAGCAGTGCTTTTAACTGCTGAGGCAATTCTCCATCTCTTGCCACACACACACACACACACACACACACACACACCCTGGTCACTCCAGCCCAGGCCCTGCTCCCTGTAGCTGTCTTCAGACACCCCAGAAGAGGGCATCAGATTTCAATCCAGATGTTTGTCAGCATAGCACCTCCACAGTGACACAACTCCTTCAACAGGGCCATACCTCCTAATAGTGTCACTTCCAAGCCTGTGCACTACATTAGGTGAGGAGGAAAATGTTTAGGAGGCTGAGACAGGATTACTGAGAATTTGAGGCTAGTTACAGATATATGCTGAGTTCTAGGCTATCCGGGGCTACAAAGTATACCTCACAATAAAACACAGACACGCAAGCCGGGCCTGGTGGCGCAGGCCTTTAATCCCAGCACTCGGGAGGCAGAGGCAGGCGGATTTCTGAGTTCGAGGCCAGCCTGGTCTACCAAGTGAGTTCCAGGACAGCCAGAGCTATACAGAGAAACCCTGTCTCGAAAAACCAAAAAAAAAAAAAAAAAAAAAAAAAAACACAGACACGCAAACATGCAGCCAGTTTAAAGTGTGTGTGTGTGTGTTTGTGTGTAGCAGGAGCTGGAGAGTTGCCTCAGCGGTTTTTCTCGATTCAGGGTTTCACTGTGTACCTCTCACAGCATACACACAAAGATCAAAACAAAACTAGGGAAAAGTGCTTCTCTTTTCTCTTGTGGCTCCTGGAGGCTGTCGAACTTGGAGGCCGGCACTTCATCATGGCATTAAAAGTACAAGCTTGGGGTGGGCATGGTGTTAACACACCTATCTAACCTACCACTTGGGAGGTGAGGGCCGGACTACCACAAGTTCAAAGCCAGTCTGCTACACAGTTCCATTTCTGTCTTAAGAAATTTAAGAAGTTCAGCTCTTAGGCTCCCTTGGCCAGTTAACAGCTGTGGGAATTTGGGGTAGGCCGTTCCTCCCCCAGAATGTGAGTCCCTGGAGATGTCAGAAAGTAACAAAACAGAAAGAGTAACAAAACAGTGCTGTGTAGACTCCAGGGAGGTTCCGGGGAATGGTCTTATGTCAGCATTCATGAATGGGCCTTCCCCAGGGGCCTCTGCAAGGGCAGAGGGAAGACATAGAGCTGCATGGGAGAACACAGGCCCCCCATCAGTTAGAGGTAGGCAGGCACCGGGTGAGGCCTTGAAGACACAGCAGATATGACTGGAAGCAATAAAGCAGCTCACTCAGGCCTGCATCAGCTCTTTATCGTCTTGGTTTCTTTTTTAAAAAAAAAAACAATCATAGCCAGGCGGTGATGGCGGTACACACCTTTAATCCCAGCATTTGGGAGGCAGAGACAGGTGGATCTCTGAGTTCGAGGCCAGCCCGGTTTACATACAGAGTGAGTTCCAGGACATCCAGGGCCACACAGTGAAACCCTGAATCGAAAAAAACCAAAACCAACCAACCAAACAAAAAAGTCATAAATTAATTTTATTTATTTATTGAGGTTTCATCATATAGCCCTAGCTGGCCTAGAACTTGCTATGTAACCTGGCTGGTCAAACCTCAAACAAATCCATCCATTTGCCTCTACCTCCTAGGTGCTGGAATCAAAGCCACCATGCAGCCGCAAACATTTTTTTTTTTTTTTAGTACAAGGTCTGAGCCAAAGAGGAAGGGGGTTTGCTTTCTACAACTCTAGGTAGCCAAGAACAAACAAAACTAAGACTCTCGGGAGCCTCCATGCTCCACCCCTTTTGCCTTGACCCCCTCACCTTTGCTCAGAGAAGCTTTCCAGTAACTGTGAGAATATCACCTCTCCCCCTCTATGGAGGATGGGGCGGGGATGGGGGGGTGTTAAGTATGGAGGAAGATCTGGCTCGCAGGCTCCAGCCAACCCGGAGCCTGATTTCCTAAGTAAGATTAATATCTAGACCCACAGAGTGGTCCAACCCAACAGCTGTGCTTGGCCCATCCTCTTCTGTCAGACAATGTCCCCCCCCTACTGCAGTGCTTTTTCAGGTCCCATCCCCATTTGGCAGGTCCTGCTGCTCTGCTAAATAATAGTAACCCCTATCCCTAAATGAGTAAAGAAGTTTGCCTTGGAGAGGGATCAGCCAGATCCCTGTTCTTGGGCCCCCAAGAACAGAATCCACCAACACTGGGCTTTAAAGAGTTAAGTGCTGAATTCCACCATAGATAGGGTAACCCAGCAGGCAGGGCCAACTCCATCCTTCATCACACAGAGCCAGAAACTACCACTGCTGTTTGGCGAAACCATGGGTATGTTCTGGGGACATAGCTCAACATTCTGGGGAAGTGGAAGGCAGCAGAGAGTAATCACCAAGACTAAGTAAGCATGGTGGCCCTAACTTTTGACCCCAGCATTCAGGATGTGGAGATGGGCAGTGAGCTCTGGGGGTTGGAGACCAGCCTCATCTACATAGTGAGTTCCAGGCCAACCAGGTTACTTACTGAGACCCTGATGCAAAAGTAGATAAATAAACCAAGAATCCAGTTTGTTGGGGTTTTTTGTTTTCTTTTTTTTTTTCTTTTCTTGCTCTGTGGTCATGGGAAAACACAGTGACATCTGTAAAGTGCTTGGCGTTGTGGCCAGCCTATTTCAAAGGTTCACTTGAGGACAGCTAGTTAGTCTAGCTGGAGGAAGTGTTTGGATGGATACTGATGGCAGAAGACTGGCTCCAGTCATGACCAATTCCTAACCAGCTCGAGGCAAACAACTGCTATCTTGAGCTTCTTGTACTGCAGCTTTAAAACAGGACTGATACGTGTTAGGGAGGGGGGGAAAATTCCTTCCTGCATTTGGGCCTTCCACCTGCCAGGGAAGGGGAAGGCGAGAGAAATATTCTATGGCTTCGCTTGCAGGTCGCCTCTCAGACATAGCTGGAGGAGACTCGGTGTGTCTCTCAACAGTCAAGGCTGGGCATTGCAGTCAGATCCAAACAGCACACGCTGACCTGACTATTCCTGGAGTGCTGGCTGAAGTGGTCAGGCTAAGGTTTGGGAGGAAGTGTGTACCCGTTTGTGTCTGGACATCAGGTGACAACCGGTGGGAATGCTGGATCTCTCCTTCCCCTTAGCTTGGTAGCAAGAACCTTTACTCGCTGAGCCATCTTGCCAGCCCCAAGCGAGACAAGAATGTCATGTCATTAGTCCTCCATGGCCTCTCTTTCCTCCCCTTCTCTTACACTTGTGTCTACTATTATGGGGGTGGGGGGGACACACATTTACTTATCTGTTGGGGAGGGGAGGTGCCACAGCTTGTGTCAGCGCCCGCCCTCTCCCTCCCCCCCCTCCTCTCTCTCTCCCTCCACACTCTGAGGGTCAAGTTCAGGTGATCAGGATCAGTTTTGGTGACAGCTGAGCCACCTCCCTGGTCTTTCTTAGGGGTGGGGGTGGGGAGTCTAGCCTGACAGTTTAACTGAGTACTTAATTGGACATGGTCTTCAATTCCTGATCCTCCCAACCGTTGGGATGACAAATGCGTGCCGCCACAGCCAGCTCACCATCACACTTTTTGAGTTAAATTAAGTCTCAACACGGAGTATCACTGCAAATTGTTTATTAAAACACAAAGCAATGGACAGTGAAAAACATCCTGATTTTTTACTTTTTGGTGGGAGTGGGGTGGGGCATGAAAGGGGTAGAGATGGATGGAGACAGCCCAGAAGGAACAGCAGCTCGACCTACTCCTGCTGCTGCCCTGGCCAGCCAGGTTCAAGGTCCCTCATACACCTTGCCTCACAGCTGTAGATGCACGGTGTGGCCTTGCAGGGAAAGATGGGAAAAGCAAGCGCTGCAGAGGCTAAGGACTTGATGCCTGCTCTCCAGTACTGGACTCCACAAGCAGCCAGGTTCAATACTGAGGGACACGGTCAGTTTCCTCACAAGCCAGGCCGGCCATAGTGGTTGAAGAGGCTGCCCTGAGCTTAAAATGGACAGCCATTCTATAGGGGGGGGACTCTGTGAAAAGGTAATGTTCCTTAACGCCAATGAAGGAACTAATCCAGGGTCAAATTTCTTTTCATTCCCTGGATCGTGGCACACTAGGAAAGAGAAGAACCAAGAACGTCTCTTTCCCTAGTTTTGCCAAGTCTCCCCTCCCACCTGGCACCTCAACTGTTTCCTGACAGTTGTCCTCTGTAAGGACGGAAAGCACACTTGAGTTTGTTGTTGTTTTTCCTCATACTGAAATAAAGCACTAAGCTCAAAATAGAGGTGAGGATGGAGCTCTGCTTCTCCCGATGCTATGTGCTCCCATCACACACGACTGCCTGGATGCGAGCGTGCCAAGGCCTCATCTGCCAACTTCCGCAGGCACTACCGTTTCCCTGGCTGCCAGCACAATCCTGGCCCCTTGTTTTTACACTCCCGAGAAGCCCATCCCAAGAGATGCACTCTGTTCTTTTCCTGCCAATCCAATCAGTCCCCAGATCTGCTCTTATCAAGACGATCTGGCCACCTAGGACGACAACGCAAAAGCAGCCTGAGAAAGACAGGACAGATCGGCAGCAGCCATCTGCGGCGTACGGAGAAAGCGGCCTCCCTGGGCAGCTGGCCACCAGTGCCATGCCAATCGTCTATCCTTGCCCCTCTCCTGTGTTGGGGAAGCCCAACACAGATAGTTTTAGATAAACCTGGGAGATAAAGCTGCCCTGAGCTCTCCGGTGTAAGCAGTAAGGCTTCTTTGCAATTTTCTTAGCGCTCTTTGATCCATAATTACATCTTCCCTATAAGAGAGGCCGAGCTCTTCTGCAATCTGTGAGCAGATCGTGCGTGTCTGCGGTTTGTCGGTGTAGCCTCTGTCAGTCTTACCTGAGAGTCACCTTCTTCAGAGGCCACAGCACGAGGCCTAAAGTCACCTCCCTAGCTCAGCCTTTTAACAGCAGGAGCATCTGTTAGTCTCTTTTGAGAATGCTCACGTGCTCTGCCAGGTCTTTATAGAGTCACAGAGAAGAGTCACATGTGGTGGCCACAATTCCTTCCATTAAGGTTCCTCAAGGCAAGAAGACACTTGCATTGTGTCAGAGTAGGCCAGCAAGAAGGGGGATAGATAGGGCAAAAGCCCACAGTGGGGACCATCAGACCCTCCCAGACCTGGATCTAGAGGGGATGCCCACCTGACTCAGAGCAGGAGAAAAAAAGGCACTGTGCTGACCGGGGCGGGTGGTCCCCAGTTCCCAGGGAGGAGAGAGAGCCTGCTGACTCCCTGCTGACTCCTCCCTGGACTCTGAAAGCTGAGCAGTTTCTAAGGACAGGGCTCTGTGCGCTAAGAGAAGGGAGTACTGTGGCTGTTCCTCAGCTCCTTAGCTAAGACTCTAGACCAGGGCCAGGCCCTTCCCAGGAGAGGCAGGGATGAGACAAGGAGGAGAAATTCCTTAAAACAGAAGCTTCTCAACAAAACTCAAGTCAAACCACAGTTGTAACCTGCTCCCAGGCACACAGTGCGGCTCAGCTCTGCCCACTCACGAGATGAGGCGAGACGCTCAGTAGGAGCAGGAGCAAAGGTCACACACTTCATCAAGAGGCAGCGCCTCTCGCACGATGGGCATTTGAAGGCTGCCTTTCAAAGGCCAGATCTGTGGGTGTCTAGTGAGCAGCTGCCCCTCAGGACTGCAGACTTTCCAAACAATAGATTTAATGGTTTCGGGACATGAATCCCACAAATCGTTTCTTGGCACAATGTTTAAGAGAGTTTGAGTTAAGACCTAAAGCAATCCAGTCAGAGGCCGGCTGGCCCCCGACTGCCCTAAACCACACAGAACCTGGACTCTCAACCCAGCTGTCCCTGCTTGCTCCTCCCAAGACATCACCAGAACCACACTCTGCTCTTTTCCCTTTCTCTCTAGTGGCTGGATCAGTGGGCTCTAACATCCTAGGTCAGAGTATAGCTCAAACAGAAAACCCTGGCCTCTCCTGGCCCACTCCCTGACTGGCACCACCCACAGCTCCCAATCCCAGGCAACTCCTTGTTCTAGCGCAAAACACAGCGGGGAACAAACAGTGCAAAAAGCAACATGAACAATGGAGCGATTCTTGACATACACAATACAGAAATAAAAATAAAGTGTGCCCCACCCAGCCCCTTTAACCCAAACCTCACGTACCTACATCATCTTAGAGGGAGGGGAAAGCTTTCAAGTTCAACGTCAAACAGCTCATTAGTTGGGCAGGCTTGGCTTAGGGAATCCACCCCAGCCTCCGCCACACTCCTTCCCTTCTGTTTCCTCTCTTCCCTTTTAGTTTTTGTTAGCTACAGAAAGATGTTCCTTCCGTTCAGACACACTAGAGAGGAAAGCACCCGTCCCTATCCCTCCGGGAAGGGGTGGGCTTGGAAACAGAAGCAGAAGCCGAACCGCTTGGCTTACAGTACCATTAGGAAATGGCCCAGGAGTCAGGGTTTCCTTCTGAGACTCTGAGTCACCAAAGGGATGCGCTGGGGTGAGAAAGCAGGACCCCTCCTTCCTCAGAGACCCAGGCAGACAAGGTGACATGGAGGCAGCTGCTCTCCTTTACCTCGTTTAATATGCTGACAGTGGCCCGTAGCTTTGTAAATAGGGATGGACCGGGAACCAGAGCCTCCGTCAGAAACCCGATTAGTCAGGACATCTGTTGCCCTAGGCAGGCAGTTCCCAAGACCAGGGCAGGAAGTACCTAGGCGTCCTGTAGAAGCAGGACCTCTGCAAGTGCAACTTCGGGCCACAGCCATGCAGCTGCCACCTCAGTACCCTAGGGCTAGCCTAAGTCACAGAGAACACAGGACACAGTTCTCAAATGACTAAGTGCTGGCCTGGAGTAACCATTAGGAGCCAGTCAAGACATGGCCCGAGAGCGACTTACTGTGTCTGTCACACAGCTCAGATATCTGATAAGGAGATATCTGACAAGGCAAACTCAAACACATTCAGAAATAAGGGCCTGGCCTGAGACTCACACGGCTCCAACTCTAGCCGAAGCAAAGCCTGCTGCTTCTGACCTAGAAAATCCCTTTTATCGCAGCTGGGCTGTCCCTCACTGTGTCTTAACTGACACACAGATGAAGGTGACCAAAAGGAAGATGGGGGCCACAGAAACTTCATCCCCTACAGAGGTGTTTACTGGGAATTTGAGACAGACACTTAGATGCTAAAGTTAGACATTCGGAGCCTCCAGAACTACGGCTGACTAGGATCTTTGAGTCCCACGTACTTGGATGGAATTTAACTGCTACTTGGACAGGGGAGGGGAGGGCAGGAGAGCTTACTATTATCATCAGTGAGAAACACAGCTGCAGCCAGTCTCAGTTCTTTGGGGTGACTCTAGGCCTAAGCCTAAACTAACTGAAAGAGGACAGAGGACACAGGGACAGATGGACATCAGATTCTGGACATTCTAAACAGTGGTCAGTCACTTGGCAGGGCTCAGGTCTCTGAGGTTGCTAACATAAGCCTTTTCTAATCCAAAGACCAGAAGAGACTTTTAAGGTCAAGTGTTCTGTTGCTGCAGGCTGGAAAGCATCCTCGTGCCCTGGCAGCAAGACCCTATGGAGGGGCCGGAAGAGCTGCTGGCTCAGGAATTCAGAGAGGGAGGTACCAACAAGGTGAGGTGGTGGGGGTCGGACACCCCAGCAGAGACCACTCCAATCTCCTGTCCCCCGCCCGGTTTTGACAATAACTTAGCTCTGTGGTTAAGAAGTGAGAAATTTCAAATAAACCAGATTAAGAGAAAAATCAAGAAGAAATCAAGTCCTCAACAGGCACTAAAATCAAAACGATTTGTTGTAGGAACAAGCTGTAGGCGATTTGAGGACCTGACATACACTAGTCGTCTTGGATACCAGACAGTCCTCTAACTGGCACACATCAGGATGAGAGATGACAATGAAGATACATCAAAAGATTAACCCAGACAGGCTTCCCAGGAAGGAAGCACTGACTTTCTCTTCCACACCTTTGTCTTTACCGTCCCAATTATCTATCTCCACACACACACTTGGAACACCACGACTGCTGAAATCACATCTGACAGAAACTCAGAACACGCCCAACTCCAGTGTGGTCTTTCCAGGTTATGTGACATTTTCCTGCTGTTTGTTAATGTCTAACCTAAAAAAACCCAGGACCTGTGACTGCTCTGAGTTCAGAGTCCTTCCTACTGGGTATATAATGAGGATCCTCGGAGAGGAAGGATCCGCTCCCTAAGTACCCCAGAGAACAGAGAGCTGGGGTGGGGCCAGCTAGGCAGAGCAGGACTGAGCACTCGGCAACCAGTGTTGGTGGGAGTGACCCCACTCACTCTGCTTTTCTTATCTCTTTCCGTGTGTGTGTGTGTGTGTGTGTGTGTGTGTGTGTGTGTCTGTCTGTCTGTCTGTCTGTCTATGTGAGCACGTGTGTGTGTGTGTGTGTGTGTGTGTGTGTGTGAGCACATGTGTGTATGCGTGCTGTTTAATTTGTTTTCTCTTTTGCTAAACACTGAAGAATACAGAAACCAACAAGTCTGGCTTCTTCCGCACTCCCCTCCACCCTGCTGAGGACGGCCATTTGTTCTCACAAGCGGCAGAGGCAGAAGAGGGTTGGGATGAACACTCCGAAGGCCACCAGGATGGGGAACATGAGGCTGCTGTTGTCCGAGGCATAGGGGTTAGGTGTGCGGGGGCCTGACTGCACCCTGTTCTTGTTGGTCTGTCTTTTGAGACTTGACCCCTCGTCGTATTCTTCTTCCTCCTCCTCCTCTTCTTTCTTCTCCAATCCTGGATGAGGCTGCAGCTTTGGTACATCTAATAGAAAAAGAAAAACCCTTTAAGTACACTAAAACCCAGAGCATCTACATGAGACCATTCAGAGCCGTAAATGGGTCACACTAGAGAGACTTCTGTGACCTAGCCAGGTCCACAGGGAGGGGTAGAAATTATCTCTAACCTAAACAGCAGAGCAGTAATCATATTCAGGTTTTACCTAAAAAGTAATACAGGGCCTTCCCCAGAGGAAGTTATCTCTCCTCCCCGACTCATGTCTTCAAAGCTCCGAGAGGCCCACAATAGGCAGGGACAGTGATCTGAGAGCTAAAACTCAAAGTTGTCCTTCTGACACCATACCGGAGACTGCTCTACCAGGCCCTGCTTCCCAGCCTCACCTCACCTCTGTCCCAGCTCCTAAGGAACCCAAGCAGAGCCTGGTGTATAGTGTCACCTTCCTAGAAGATCCGTGTCAGCACTGGGCAGGAGGGAAGGTGTCAGGACAAAAGGATGGGGCTGAAGGTACAGCTCTGTGCTTGAGAGCACTGGGCGCTCTTCCTCTTGGAAGACCTAGGCTCCCAACACCGACACGGCGGCTCACGGCCACCATGGCATAACCGCAGTTCCAGTTTCTCTTCTGAGTTCTGAGAACACTACACATGTGGTGCATATATACAACACACACACTAACACACTCACACACTCACACTCACACACACACACTCACACAAGTACATGCACACAGACAAAATACTAATACACATAAAATAAGTCTAAAAAATTAAAGATATGACTTTCCATGTATTCAAGACAAGATGGGAAACAGCACAGAGAAAAGATGGAAGAGAAAACCCAGTAAGATGCCGAGTTTTCCCTGCAGAAACCAGCTGGGAAGCTGTCAGCCGAGCCACCTAAGCCCTGAGTGGGAGATGACCGAGGCTGAACTCCAAGGTCACGGAGCCACTGACCGTTATCTCAGGGCCCTGAAGCTGCACCTACCCAAACCCACGGGGACTCTTATTTTTGTCTTTTTCTCCAAAGAACCAGAGCCCAAACCACAAATGGAACTTAAGACATGTTTCAGGTAATTCTAGTACATTTACTGTGCATGTGTGTGTGCATGTGTATGTGCATGTGCGAACGTGTGCGCCCACGCATGCACACAAGCCATGGTGGAGGTCAGAGGACAAGCTGTGGGATCAGTTCTGTCTGCCTATCATGGGGTTCCTGGGATCATATTCAGGTCAGTGGTCTCAGCAGCAGAGGTGACTTTCCTGCCAGTCCTCAGGTAATTCTGAGTGAAATAACGGGGAAGGAACCCCAAAAGGAGCCATCACCAATCCCAACTCATAGAGCAGTTTCCACTTTGTGTCAGAGGCAGGGTGTGGGGGAGCACACCTTTCCTGCCAGCACTAGGGAGACTGAGGCAGGAGACTCTCTTGTGAGTCAAGGACAACAGCTTGGTCTACACAGTGAGTTCCAGGACAGCCAGGACAAGAGAAACTCCATCTCAAGAGGAGGAAAAAAAGATTCTGTCAAAGACCGACTGTTGATTAAACAGTAACAGGCAAGATGAACACAGACTTGACTTGAACCCTTTGTGGCCAGCACCAGGAGATACTTTGTCCCTATATGTGTGACTGGGAGTCCCCTATGATGTGGCTTTAAGTATTCCCGAAGCAATGCCCAGCTGGATTATGGCACGCACCCTCCAGCATACCCTTCAGCACGAGTGAGTCACGGAGCACAAGGCAAAATCCTAACTCACCGTCTACTGTCCCGGCCAGGATGTAGAGCGCACAGACTTTGGGATTGTCATAGTACCCCTAGAAAAGGAAAGGCACAGTCAGGCCACGGGCAGCGCATCTTCTCCTCCCTCCCACAGGAGGCCCAGCCGCCATTACCTTGACAAACTCGATGTAGAGCTTCCCTGTGAAGGTGGACACCTCCCCCTGCACACTCAGCTTCCCCTTCCGGATGCTCATCGGGATGATTTCATCATGGGCCGTGCTGTGCCCAACACGGTCAAAGATGTCCAAGTCCTTCACCACCACATGGCCATTCAACCGGACATCAAACACCTTCCCGGAGTAAAAGACAAGACAGTGTTAACACCACCCGCTTTAGACCCCTCAAGACATCAGACATGCACCTGCTCGGTCGGGCCTCATAACTTAAGTTATGGCTCTGGACACACTCCAAGGTGGCTGTAGTCCTCCACCAGAGCCAAGGCAGCCACGGCCCTTGGCTGCCAAGGTTCCATGCTGGCCTTACAGGGAAAAAGCAGACAGACTGAACCAGGGACGCCAACGCAGGGGACAAGCTGCTGAGAGTCGGGGAAGGAAGTGAGCAGGAGGTTCCTAAAAGGACCCAAGACAGGTACAGCCAATGGGCAGGGGGAGGACATTTCTCCAGGGTGGGAGGATCCTCACAGTTTCTACACTGGCTTCAGAGTACTGAACTGTTCAAAAGCAGCTGTGCGCCACTGGCCAAGCAGGAACCTCAACACCCCTCACCTTCTGCTGAGACTGTGCAAAGTAGACCTCAGCAAACTTCAACACCAGCACATAGTCACCCTCCTCCTTGACCGGTACTTCGTAGCCAAAGGTCTCTTCGTTGTACCGCTCTGTCTGATATAGGATCTGGTCCTCCGGGGTGGAGCGCAGGATTGGCAGTTTCATGCCATAGTCTGAGGCTAAGGAAAACACAAAGAGAAGGCACATCAGAGGCAGATGAGGAAGAGTGGGGACCTGGCAGAGACATTGCCAGGGCAACGCTCTAGTAACTCTCCCAGCAGAAGGGGCCACTCCCTCTGCATCTGGTTCCAAAGAGAGTTCACACAAAGACAAGAATCAGATAGCTGCTGACATAGAAGAGAAACATCAAAGGAACCAAACAGGAATCACGTCAGCAGAACTTTAAATTTAGTTCCTGGGCATGCTGGGAAAGGGTGGGAACGAGCCAGTCTAGTCCTTGACGTAAAGGGAATGAGGTGCTGCAGAGCTCGTCAAGGAGAGTCTCAGGGAAAACCTCCCGAGACCAGGGAACAGCCAGCGACTCTCATCAGTTCTCCTGGGTTTTCTGTCTAAACCAACCTGGTTATCTGTCAGGGAAGCCACTCTTACTTTTACATTTATTAAATTACTTACTACAAACAATAAACTACCTGTACTTTTTTTGTTGTTGTTTTTCAAAATTTTTATTCAAAAAGTTCCCAAGCTGGCAAAGAAAAAGAGTCTCGGGCTGGTGAGATGGCTCAGTGGGTAAGAGCACCCGACTGCGCTTCCGAAGGTCCCGAGTTCAAATCCCAGCAACCACATGGTGGCTCATAACCATCTGTAACAAGATCTGACGCCCTCTTTTGGTGTGTCTGAAGCCAGCTACAGTATACTTACATATAATAAATAAAAAAAAAGAAAAGAAAAAAAGAAAAAGAGGCTCATAAAAGAGGGGACGGTGTTCTGCAACGTCCTCCAACTGCAACGATCTTACATGACTGAGTTCACCTCCGCTGCCCTCACCACCGCCTCGCTCCATTAAACCAATGTTCTTTTTTTGTTGTTGTTTTTTGTTTTTTTGAGACAAGGTTTCTCTGTGTAGCTCTGGCTGTCCCGGAACTCACTCTGTAGACCAGGCTGGCCTCGAACTCAGAAATCCACCTGCCTCTGCTGCCCAAGTGCTGGGATTAAAGGTGTGAGCCACCACGCCTGGCCCTAAACCCATGTTCTACCCAGGCTCTGCTCAGTAGCCACTCAGTGCAGCTCCTACAGCAGCAAGGCTAAAGCGCTGTGCAGTGGCAGGGCCAGCGTGAGGAGGAACAGACCCCCCTGCATCAGAATCTGCCTTCAGACTGTCTCAAGAGCCACTTCCCTGGTTTCTAGGACTGACAACAAGAGTAAAGGAGGGCCTGGAGAGATGGCTCAGCGGTTAAGAGCACCCTCTGCTCTTCCAGAGGTCCTGAGTTCAATTCCCAACAACCATATGATGGCTCACAACTATTTGTAATGAGATCTAATGCCCTCTTCTGGTGTATCTGAACAGCTACAGTGTACTCACATACATAACATAAAAGAAATCTATAAAGAAAAGAAAAGAAAAGAAAGAAAAGAAGTCCTCTCCAGCCCCCAGTCTTCTCGGTAACAAGTTGTACATGTGCTCCCACCACCCCCCCCCCCAAAGAAAAACACGAAACTTGGGTCTTTCCAAAGATTCCCCACCCTCCAGTCCCAGGCGAGGAATACTCATCCGTCCTGACAAGGACTATCGGGCTCTCCTAGCACACACAATGAGGCTTACCAGGAACTGAAGATTGTAAGCCCACCTCCCCCTGAAGACACCTGACACCCGGGTCCTTTGACAGATGGCAGACCAGCCATGACCACAGCACCCTGAACTTGTCAGAGCTCATCTGACTCACTCCTAAGAGCATCTCCCTAGAGCTCTCTCCTCCAGATCACCACCTCAAAGGACAGGACCCGGCAAAGGTGAGAGATGAGCTAAAAGTCCCACGGCTAAGGTCAAGCCCTCAGAAAAATAAACAAAACTGTTAACAGTTCCTGTAAGTGACATTAGCCTTGTGATCAGTTGCACAGAGGAGACAATGGGGCAGGAAACTCACTGTAGTTTTGTCTTCGGACTCTTCTCCCTGTATCTCCTCAGGAAATCAAAGACACATGGCTCACAAAGGATGTGGGGCTAACACGGTCTCGCTCCTTCCCAAGCGCAAAGGCCTCAGGACGCACACCTATGCAACCTCAAAGGCTATTTCTCCTCCAACTGTGTGCTAAGAATTGCCTTCTCCCAGGAGGGCGGAGACGTTTGCAAACCTGGAACATTAGCGAGATTTGTTTATTGATCGATCCACAGAAAACGCTGTGCGTGTGTGGAAACCGACCCCACCCCTCACTGGGTGGAAAACCTGAGAAACCAACAGCAGTGTTGTCTGCAGCAGCCTCAGTTCAGAAAACTGCCAAGTGAGCGAGACCGGAACAATCTGGGAGCCACTTTAACCGGCTTCCCGTTAAGCCCAAGTGGCTGTCCTAAGAGACCTGCCACAGAGTCCCAAGAGACAGAGTAGCAAAAACAGGATTTTTCTTCCCTCGCTAGCCTTTCCACACCAACAGCTAAGCAGGTTTCTTTAAGGTAGAATGAGTGGACAGTCAGCACACTGCTGAAGCCGGCACAGCACAGCTCAGTTAACCAGAAGGAAGGAGGCCACAGGGCCTATCTATGTTCTATCTGCTCTAGGGCAGCCAGGCCCGCTGGAAAATTCAACCCAGCTCGGAGTAAGACAGGCCTGGATTCAAATCCTGACCCTGTCACCTACTAAGTGATGCTGAACTAACTAGGAGTTTCTTTTAGGTCCATTTCCCCAACTGCAGTATGGGGTCATCACCCATCCACAGAACTGCAGAGACGATGAGACACCTAGAAAAACCTTAGCAGTAAGCACTAAGGAAAATACCTCTGCTCTGGGAGTTAGAACCGGGTGGGCACGCCAGCACTAGCAGGCGGGCAGAGTGCTAGGAGCCGCAAGTCAGCCTGCGGTGCAGAGCCAGCTTCAGGTCAGCAGGGCTGCAGTGAGTTCCTGTACATACATACATACGTACATACATACATACATACATACATACATACATACAAAAACAGATTAAAAGGTGGCAAGGAAATGAATTAGAAAGCTACAGCTGAAATAAAAATCTGGAACCAGCAGGAACACGTGGGTAGGACCCACCATAAAATGCTAAGTACACCTGTGACCCCAGTGCTCAGGAGGCTGAGGTAGGAGGAAGCCACAAATTCAAGGCCAATCTGGACCAGAATGAAACCTGCTGGAAACAAACAAGTGACTGCTTCCTCTAGACCCCTCCAACCACTACTTTTTTTTTTTTTTCTCAATCATTTTTTTGTTTGTTTTTGAGACAGGGTTTCTCTGTGTAGCCCTGGCTGTCCTGGAACTCACTCTGTAGACCAGGCTGGCCTCGAACTCAGAAATCCGCCTGCCTCTGCCTCCCGTGCTGGGATTAAAGGTGTGTGCCACCATGCCCGGCCATTTCTGTTGCAAGAGAGGTTAGTTTCTAATAAATAGTAATGAACGATGGGGTCAAGGAACCTATGACCTAAATCATCTACCTGTAAATTTCCAGTCCTTGGGAGGGCCCACAGAAGAAACATTCCCACTAATAGGAAACAACACAGGAACAGAACTCTACACAAACCTCCAGGCCATAAGCAAACCACGGCTCTTCCACCCCCCTTCTCCCCCACGCTCTCTACCAGCCTCTTAGCTCCTCAAGGCTAAATTCTTCCTTAGCCAAATGGCAGCCCCCAAAGGGGTCCACTTTAGGGTTAAACAGTAAGTCACCTGACTGGCTCAGGTCTCCAGACAACGTTTCTTCCCTCTGGACACACACTCTGACCTACTTTTAATTTCATGTAAAAGGCCATCAAGCAGGGAAGGAAAAAAATAAAAATAAAAAAAGACAGTAGCACTGTACCCTGCTCTGGCCAGCAGTGCTGTCGGAGGATCCTAACACGCGACAGTGTGACTGTCAGGAGGGAAGACAAGGCTCAGGGCAGTAAGCAAGGCCCTCAATCCGTACACTCTAGAGGACTATCTCCCGAGGAAAGGAAGGAGTGGCCCCGAAACCAAGCCAAGCCCTCTGTGACCTTGACATATAATATATAAAACGGCAGGGTCTCGGCACCACAGGTCACCAAGTCAAGAATCCGGAAAGCCAGACCTGGTACGAGCCGTCATCCCAGCACGTGGGACGTGAAGGCGGGATAACCAAGAGTTTAAGGTTATCCTAAAGCTACATGGCAAGATTGGGGCTAACCTGGGCAACCTGAAATGCCTTTTCCAGGCTGTGACCACTAGCGATCCCAAGGCAGAAACGAGTCAATACACATGCTATCAAGTGCCGTTAGACGCCTAAGCCGCTGGGTACCCCAGGCCACTCAGTCACGGAACGCTGAACTACAGAGACTGTAGAGAAAGGGCAAGTTCAGAGTCAGGCCAAGCCCCTTATCTGGACTAAGCTGGCAACCAACATCTGAATTCACTCGGCAGACCAGGAGCTTTCCTCAGCACGCGTGCTGCGAACAGTATCACAGCCATGTGGGAAACGAAATGTCCCACAGTGCTCCTGCGATCAGCATCAATAGCTGCCTGAAACAAGGGTCTCCAAATAAGGGGCACACCCCGCTCCCGAGAGGGCAACGCGGCCTCCACAGCTGCTCTTCCCTGGGCAGGGCCGACGCCTCAGCACACAACACACTAGAAGGCTGAATGCTCAGTGGACCCTTAAACGTAGCTGGGGCCCAGTCCTGATGATGCCAGGGAACACTACCTCAGGGACTCAGTACTAACACTCGCCGGTCTGAGCCACAGCTATGCTCAACTCCTCTTTCTCTCCGTGCCTTCATGCGGGCCACACCCAGACAAGCAGGCAGTCTGGGGCAGGGGACCTTCGCTTCTACGTTGCCCCATATGCTAGTGTCCAAAATCGGATTCCACGATGAAGGAGTCTGGCAGGTCTCACACACTGTGTATTTGCTACAATTACCCAGCCCAACCCCAACCCTGCCACACACCCACACACAGAGTGTTCTGGCACCCAGGAAACTCAATCCAAGGACAAGAGAGCCTAGCTGGCTACCGACCAGGCCAAAACTAAACCACCTGCACCAGCACCCTAAAAGCTGAGTATCTGAGTAAGAGCAATACCAGAGGACGAAAGATGGCAGTCTTAGTTTCCTGCTCTGTACTGGGGACCTAACTGTAGGACAATGGAACCCACGTATACCTGGGTATCTGAATGAAGAAGCCAGCTCTACATGGCCCTCACCACCATTATCTCAAGAGGCAAAGTCCACCAACTGTGCGGTTTCCTCAGGAGCTCCTTCCTCTCTGCCCACAGCATGAAGAAAGAGGAACACCAGCAGCAGAGGCAGTAACGACCTGCTGTTACAGAGCCTGGCTTTGGATGCCACGACCCGGAGCCCTGACTCAGCGGAAACCAGGTTCCTGGGCCCTGCATGCCAGGTCTAAACGAATTCCAGGACACAGAACGCCAGAGGACAGCCCCATGAGCCAAGACCCTTACATGTATACAAGCAAAGAGTTCTGGTTTCTTCTGTGAAACAAGCTCTCACAATGTAGCCCTGGACTGCTGACCTGGGTCTCCCTATATAAGCCAGAGATTATAGGTGTGTGCCACCACATCCAGATAAGACGCACACAATGTAACTCTATCACGACACAGAAACTGGGAGAAACTAAGCTGAACCCTTCAGTAAAGTTAAAAGAGCCACACACAAACACTGAAAAAAGATTTCTTGTTGTCTACAGAGGCATATCGCCAATTAGGCGGCCTCTGCACCCAGCATCAATATTCCAGAACATGAAACAAGAAAAACCTTTTCAAAAAAAACTTTTGCAACAGTTCTGTGTATAGTGTCCTGCTTGCATGTCTGTCTGTCTACGCACACGTGTGCCTGGTGACTATGGCAGTCAGAAAGCAGCACTGGATCCCTGGGAAGCGGAGTTATAGACAACCCTGAGCTAACATCTGGGTGCTGGGAATCAAACTTGGGTTCTCTGAGAGAACAATCGACACCCTCAACTGCCGATCCAGCTCTTCAACCGCCGGTTTTCCTTCTAAACCTGTTTTTCAATCCTACTTATAGAAGAATCTAGAGCAGTTTTCTCCAAAGAATGGATTGGGGGGGGGGGGAACCTATAACAGAAGTGCCTAGGGCAGAGACTCGAGTCCCAGCTAGTTAAATAAAAGAAAAAAGTTCGTCTACTGGGTCTAGAGACGGGCTCAAGAACCTTATTTTTAACCATCTGCTCTCAAAATTCTCATCTGGCCGTTGTGAACTGTGAAACTCTGTAAAAGCCACTTTCCCCCTAAGCTGGGATGATACTTAGGATCACGGGGGGGGGGGGGGTCACACTCAAACCTTACACAGGTTGACCTCATGGGCAGGATGGGCTGCAATGTACGGACACCGACACCGCCTTTTAAGCATACGAATTCCAAAGGAAGGTAGGGGAGGGGTGCCACAGTCAAACTTTCTCGGACTATCCCCCTTCGAAGATTCCCTGCCGTTCTGGCTAAAAATCAAAGCCCCAGTCCCGGGCTTGGAAGGGGCACGGAAAGCGGTGGGTGATCTGTAGGGTGGGCAAGCCATCTCCTGGAAACCGTCGCGATGGATGGCAGAGCAGCGGAGTCGATGACCTCCAACCTGCGAGGCCTCCAGGCGCCGAGCAAAAGGCCACCCTTGTCTTTTTTCCAATCCCAGCTTGGGTGGGATGAGGGGCTGGGGCAACGTAAGATGAGAAAGGGTCTAAATATAAACTTCTCGCCAACTCTATGCCTCGATGGCTTCTTGGGAGCTTCGAGCCAGGGCTAGGCCCTGGGTTCTGGCCAGGTCCCTGGAGGGTGGGGGGTTGGGGTGGGGGTGGGTTCACTGCAGAGAGAAACTTCGCTCCGAGGCTGTGTGGTCTCCCGGCTGGAGAGGAAGGGGTTCAAGGCCCGCAGCGGCGCCCTGCTCCCAGGCCGCGGGTTCCCCCAAAGGCTCGGCCGGAGGGGGGCTCTCACCTCGGCCCACCCGGCCTTCCAGAGGGTCCTTGCGGAAGTGGATCCCGTGCACGTCCACATGCGCCTCGCCGCCCGCGTTCACGGCCCAGATGACGCTCTCCGGCAGTCCGGCCCCGGCGGCGGCGCCGACCACGCCGAACCCCGGACCCCGGAGCTTCGGCCCCAGCAACGGCAGCAGCAGCAGCAGCCGGAGAAGCGCCACGGCGGTTCCCTCGGCTCCCCGGGGCCTCGGCATGGCGGCCACCACGGCGGGGGCAGCCCCTTGCCGACCCTCGTCCTCGGCCGGCCGCCCCCCAACTCAGGAGAACCGCGCGACGGACCGTTCTGCCTCGGCAACCCGGGACATGTCGCTCTCGGGGCCTCCTCCTCCTCCTCCTCCTTCTCCTCCTCCTCGGCCTCCCGGCGCCGCCTCCCACCTCGGGAGCAACCTACCCCGCCGCCCCGCCCTCAGCCCGGAGCGCCTCAGCCAATCAGAGGGCGGTCCTCATGAATTACCCACCACCCCGCCGAGAGCGGCCGAGCCATTGGCTGGCGCGTCCGGGGAGGGGCGTGGCCGCCTCCAGGCTCCGGCCCAACCACGGGGCGCGAGGAGGAGCGCGCGCCGAGGGAGGGGAGTTCGGTTGAAGCGGCGGTTCCATGCGGAAGTGGCGGGTGCAGCGCCCAGGCCGCCCCGGAATCCCACAGCCGGCTGGGAAAGGTGGCCTGGGCCGGGGAAGGTTTAGAGAAGGGCGCACTGACACGTCGCCAACACTTCCGGTGCTCTAAGAGCTGGGGACCGAGTCAGCTCAGAAGGGGGCGTTGCCGTCTTCTCCATCCCTCCTCCTTTAACTCAGAAGGCAAGAGCCCAGGCTCATGCAAGCCGAGCGATGGTTTGTCCCCCTGTGGGGCATCGGGACCCGTCTCTCCCTGGGATGCCATGTGTACAGGTGGCGGGGACACGCGAGTCCCGCGAGGATACGGTCCCCGCCCTCACCCCTTAGCAGGCGCGTGGAGTGTGGTAGCGCCCAGGAGGCCGTCCAATCAGAATGCTCCAACGCAGCGGAAACGCGTGGCCGTTAGGGGGAGGGGGCTCCGGGATGCCTGCGTCTCCATGGCGACGCTCCCTGGCGGGCCTGGGAACCTGAGTGGAGCTAGGGGCTTCCTCCTCCTGCTGGGGACCGCTGGCACGACCCGAGCTCCCCGCTTTGGCATTTCACCCATCGTTCTTCTGCCCTTGGGTATCTGCCTAAACTCCCATTTTTTCCCGACCCAGCCAAGCGGGGGAAGTGGAATCATTTGTTCCATAAGTACTTATCCTGTCCATACAGATGATGCCGTCAAAACATAGGAAAGCCCGGTTGGATTCGACTTTCGAAGTGGTAACATAAAACAACTCTGGGCGCGGCGACGCCAGGTGACACGTGCCTGTGTTCTCAGAGGTTGAAGCAGGAGGATTCCCGGGAGTTTTAAAAGGCCAGCTTGAGCTCCAAGAGTGCGATCCTGTCTTTATAACAATAAACAGGAGGCTGGAGAGATGGCTCGCTCAGCGGCTACAGCGATAGCTGCTTTGGCGGAGAACATGGGCATCACCCCCAGCCCGCACATGGCTGCTAAGGATGGGGTCGCAGTCTTCTGACCTTCACTGTGTGTCTGTGACACACGTAGACATACAGGTATGAAAGCCCCTGCTTGGGATTGCCAAGACCCAGGTCAAAGTTTTCTCTAAATCTGCACTCTCTCAGGACAGGTGACCTTCAGAGAGTGACAGGAGCTACAGTCTAGGACTGAGCCCCCAGGTGGGCTCCGTCCCTTTCTCAGTGGCTTCCCAGATCTGTCTGTCATCCTTTAGAGCTTTGAGCCTTGGCTGACCGAAACACCATCCATCCACTCAGAAAATTCTCCCCCTAGCCCTGCACCTCTCTCCTCTGGGAAACCAGGGTTGAGCTGAGCACGGTTCCTTCCTACCCAGGAGGTGCATTCCCCAGACTGTGACTCTGTCTCTTGCTAAGTTGTCCAGGCTGGTCTCAAATTTGTGATCCTCCTGCCTCAGTTTTCCGAGTAACTAAAATAGCAGGCCCGTGCTACCTTGCCCAGCTAAAACAGTACGCTTCTCATGGAAAAATGCAGACAACACGGAAGAGAACTTGGGGGGAAAACATCATACACCCATCCAAAAGCCAAGCTTAGGACCCTAGCCAAGACGCGGCCCTGACAGCAAGTTCTCAACAGCCATTCGTTCCCACACATCTGAATCTCATATCCACCTCAGAAAGCTGAAAAACAGGAAATGTTCCCCCCGTTTTATGGATGAGAAACTTAAAAAGTTGAAGAAGGTTAAGCAATCTGTGTAGAACCACACAACATTCAGTTTCCAGCCCACGTATGCCGTGAGGCTGGCTACCTATGAGTGAGGCCACATTTGATGCAAATGAATGGTGTCTCTTATGTTACCTGGGTAAAGGAACTCACCCCTCTGTGCCTCAGTTTCCCCCTCTTGGATACAGAATATTTGTACATATGTCCTAAGGCTGTGAGACATAAAAGAGATATATTTTAAGGGAAGAGAATAAAAAATTTTAAAAAAGCTTTTGGAAAAGTCATTTATTTATAAGCAGGGGGTCTGGGGGAGGCATATAGGTACACGCCACAGCTTGGCTGTGGCAGTCAGAGGACAACAGGAGTCAATGACTTTCATCATCACCTTGGGTAGTCAGGCTCAGGCTCGGTGACAAGTGCCTGTACACCCTAAGCTGTCTTACTGCCTCTCCTTTTAGTTTTAGTTTTAGATGAAGCCAGGCCAGATGAACTCAGCTGTCTGTACTGGGGACAACAGTCAGTCCCTGTACCTGCTGGGCTACCTTGCCAGCCCAAGAGCATTGTGTGACTGTGGAGCACATGACTAAGTGTCAATAAATAAGTCTTACATGGTTTTTTTGGGGGGGAGGGGGTGGGGGGTCACTGAGACTTGGATTCAAAGGCTGCTTCGACTTTTTTAGAGCTATGTGGAACTTGAGGAAACCTTTCTCCCCTCAGAGCCCCCAGCTTCCTCATCTGATAGATGTAATTAGCATACCCACATGTAGGATTCTCAGAAACCCTTAGCAGAGGGCCTGGCTCATAGCCGGTGTTTAGTACGCAGTAGCTATTAATCATACAAGAAGAAGTAATTATAACATGTCATGCTGGCAATCTAATAGTAGGAAAGGCCCTGGTGAACACCCGAGGCTAACGAGTTAGGGAAAAACCCTTCTACCCTAGGGAGGGAAAAACCAGCAGGAACCTGAGTTCAAAAGTGGAAAAGCAGAGAGCAGCTGTTCCTGAGTCCCCAGAGGCGACTTCACCTTGACCCACAAACCCCGAAAAGAGGCGTGTCTTCCGGTCGAGATAAGAATCCCAAGAACAAAGCATGCTATTAATTAAGCACAGTCTATTTTTAAGTTAGTGGCATAATTTCCCGCCAAAGGATAAGCTCACAATAAAAGCTCAAGAGGGAAAACACAGAAGGTGGGTGATTCCCCCCCACCCTGCTTTTCCTCCCGCCTGGAGCCCTCCCATGCAGAGGTGGGTGGTCTGCTCCCAAAGCCAAGTCTCTTCACCTCCGTTCTCTTCAAGCCAGAGGGATCAGAGCCACCCAGAGAGGCAGAGAACCTGCCCATGGCACCTCATCTTGCAATCGGTGGGAAACTACCTGGGTCTTCACCATCAGGCAGAAAGGAGGCTGGGCTGGCCGGCCTCCGCTTCCCTGCAGAGGCTAGAACTCACAGGAGAGGCTGATAGGCCAGTGTGACTAGGGGTGGGGACAGAGAAGGCCCACATCTGCCTGAACTTGGGTAAGTGGCTTCCCACTGTGCCTGGTTTTCCTCATTTGAGAAGTTAATTATCTTTAACCTCACTACAGACTTCTGAGAACCGATTTTAACTGTGTTAACTGATAAGAATACATTGGATTTTTTTTTTTTTTTTTTTTTTTTTTTTAAGAAAGGATCCCATGTATTCCCGGCTGAGCTCAACTTGTTCTGCAATTGAGGGTGACTTTGAACTCATGTCTTTCACCTCTGGAGTGCTGGCACTGCAAACACACTCCACCACAGGCAGTTTCCAGAGTGCTAGGGGTGGAACCCAGGACGTTGTGAGTGCTAAGGAATCACCTCAGCCTACCTAACTGGGTCTGTACGCCCAGCACAGAGGGCAGGCTTGCTTGCTTGGTTTTGTACTTGGGGGCGGGGGGATGCGGGGTCTTGCCTGCAGCCCAGGCTGACCTGGAACCTGTGACCTCCTGTCTCACAGCCTCCTACATGCGGAAATCACAGGAGTTTGCTGTCACCTGTCCCTGTGCCACAGGGCACTCCTGTTAGGAGAGCTTTAAAGCTGTGCTGCGGGCTTCAGTCCTTGTAAGACAAGAGGGAGATCTTTAAGCCTAGCTCAAAGACAATCTCAGGCAGAGAGAACTGTATGTGTCAAGGATTTGAGCCACACTAAGCACCATGCATGGGTTCTTTTCTTTTCTTTTCTTTCTTTCTCTTTTCTTTCTTTCTCTTTTCTTTCTTTCTTTCTTTTTCTTTCTGAGAGACAGGAGCTCACTATAAAGCCCTGGCTGGCCTTGAACCCACAGAGATCTGCCTGCTTCTGCCTCCCTAATGGCCCTTCCTCCCTCCCTTGTGTATGCATAACTGTAGGTACATCATGTTTACCTTCAGAAGTCAGAAGAGGGCATTGGATTCCCCGCAGCTGGGGTTACAGACGGTTGTGAGCCCTTATGTGGGTTCCATATACTCAACCCAGGCCCTGTACAAGAGCTGTAAGTGCTCTTAACTGTGGAGTCATCTGTCCAGCCCCTAAAGGAGCTCGTTCCTTGTAACCACCCACTCACAAGCTGGGGATGGCTAATAATCACGAACGAGGCTAAAGGAAGACAGGCAAGCTAGTTCTTCGGCACACGTGTGACCAAAATGCCAGACAGTAACTCCAAGGAGAAAAGATGCACGGTCTGACTTGTGGTTTCAGGAGGTTAGCCATGGTTGTTTAGCCCCACAAATTTTGGGAAACCATCATAGTTTAGGGAACGTGATGTATTGACAAGCTTCCTCACCACGTGGTGGTGGAAGCAGGAGGCAGGGAAAGAGAATACAGAATGGGCTACGGGCCCGCCCCGCACTGAACTACTTCCTATTGCCACGCCCCCAATTCCCATCACTTCCAGAAGAGCTGCCAGCAGCAGACAGGATCAAGTGTTGTATCCTGCTGGGGAGCATTTTCTATTCCAACCCAAACTCAGAACCCGGTCCTCTTTCTACAAGCGATAGTGTGCCGGAAGCAGGAGCAGGTGACAGACACCTCCTCAAGGAGTGCGGAGGCAGCGCACGTGTGTGCAATCTGAGCCTGCTAGGCACCTTGCAGGACCCTGAGGTCAGAACTACTTCCAGACATTTGAGCCAGAGCTCAGATTTGAGTGAAGATGAGTCCGTCACTGCAAACGGGAGGTTCCTGTGTAGGTGTTAATCCCTCTGGGGCTGGAGAGATGGGTCAGCGGTGAAGAGCTCTAGAGACTCTTGCAGAGGTCCTGAGTTTTGGTCCTCAGCACCCAGGACAACTCTCAACAAACCGTTTAATTCCAGCTCCAGGGAATCTGATGCCCTCTTCTGGCTGCTATGGGAACAGCACTCACAACATGCCCAGATACCCACCCACATCCCCACCACACCCCCACGCATGTGCGCACATACACACATAAATCTAATTTTTAAAATTTAAAAATGGGGGCTGCAGGGCTGGAGAGATGGCTCAGTGGTTAAGAGCACCGACGGCTCTTTCAAAGGTCCTGAGTTCAAATCCCAGCAACCACATGGTGGCTCACAACCATCTGTAATGAGATCCGATGCCCTCTTCTGGTGTGTCTTAAGACAGCTACAGTGTACTCATATAAATAAAATAAATCTTGAAGAAGGAGAAGAGGAGGAGGAGAAAGGAGAAAGGAGAAGGAAAAGAAGAAGAAGATGAAGAAGAAGAAGAAGAAGAAGGAGGAGGAGGAGGAGGAGGAGGAGAAGGAGGAGGAGGAGAAGGAGGAGAAGGAGAAGGAGAAAGAGGAGAAGGAGAAGAAGGAGAAGGAGAAGAAGAAGGAGAAACCTTTCAAAGTGAATTTCATGACCATCTTTCCCATCCTTTTTCTGCAACAGGAAATCACACTGAGGCAAGAGGGCACTCCGGAGGAGGCAAACATAACTGGAGGTACATCATTAATAGTGAAAGCTGTGACAGGGGCCACCAGCTGCACTTACAGCACAATCCCAAGGACTTCCTGTATACATCTTCCCCCAGTACCCACAGGGGCTGAGCTTCAGAACCTGTTGCTCCCATCATAGAATTCACGAAACCTCAAGATCCCCGCGTAAAATGACACCGTTTTCCCATATAACCTACGGACTTTTCCTATGAGTTTTCAGGTTTTTGTTTTTGTTTTTTCAGCTTTGTGTATGTGTCTCCGTGTTGGTTTGTGCTCATGAGTTCAGTGTCTGTGGAGGCCAGCAGGGGGCACCAGATCTCTCGGAGCTGCAGTTACAGGCAGTTGCCAGCCCCGTGTGGGATCTGAACTCAGGTCTTTTAGAAGGACAGTACAGACCCTTAAGAAAGCCATCTCTCCAGCTCCTACATCTTTGTTTTAATTATATTTTTAACCTGTACACGTTATAGTTTTTTTTTTTTGTTGTTGTTGTTTTTGGAGGCTATTGGGACAGGCAGGGGTGCCATTGCACACATGGCGGAAGGCAGGTTTCGGGGCCGGGGTAGAGAACAACTTTCAAGAGTCAGCTCTTTCGTAGGAAATGAACACAGGTCACTGAGCTCTGTGGCAAGTACCTTTGCAAGCTGAGCCATCTCACCGGCCCTTTTGTTTTGTTTATGAGCTGGGGGTGGGAAGCAATTCTTGAACCTGTAGCCTCTGGGAATGTTAAGGAGCACTCTCTAACCACTAAGCCACACACTAGCAGTTTTCTTTTAATTTTGAAATTACGTTTAATTTAATTATCGCATTGTGAGCATGGGTGGTGGTGGTGGTGGTGGTGGTGGTGGTGGTGGTGTGTGTGTGTGATTATATTTTAGGCTGCCCTCCAATTCACAATCCTCCTTCCCTTCTCCATTTCCTAGGATTATAGGCCTGCGTCACCAGGCCCAGCTCTAAGGTAACACTTGGAGCTGCCCCAGGAGGGGTATTAGAGGAGTTCCCTCGGTAGCAGAAGGAGCCCTTGCCTAGGGAAATGCATCGTGGTTCTAGATGTCATGGAATTCTAATCCTTAAAATACCCAGGTGGGTGGGAGGAGCCAAAATGCAAGAGCGGAGCTAAAGTGCAAGGGCTGAGCTAGGATGTAAGAGCCGAGCTAAGGCGCAAGGGTGTAGCTAAGATGCAAGGGAGGAGCCCCAGGCTTCAGCGAAGAGACCTACCCCTGGCTTCTTGCCTAAGTACTCAAAGTCCTTTCAGCGGGACCGGACTGTTTTCTCTAGTCCCTTTGTCACGGCTGCTGTGTTTATGATTTTAAGAGGCCACACACTAGGCATGGAGTTGTCCTAGCTCACCGTATGCTCCTCTTTCTTGCTCTCTCGCTCTTTCCCTCTCTCGTTGGCTGGTTTCTGGAGGGTTCCCCCTGCCTGCTCACGGAGCTGTCTACAGAGGCCCTTTCTCTTCAAATCGCCCCACAAAGCCATTACATTTCTGAAAGGTACTGATCTGGAGTCCCTGGGCAGAGTTAAGCCAGGACAGGAGAACTGTAGGCCTGCCGAGTGAGGCGCAGAGCCAAGGGCTTAGTGTCAGAATTGGGTTATTAAAATTTGGAGCTCCCAGCCCCGCTGGCCTCTGGGACATGGAGATTATCCAGGCGTGTTTGGCTGGGGGCCCACAGGCCTTGCCACGTTTCCTGCCAAGTGTCCTCCCTCAACTGTGACACCTGGGGGCACAGAGTGCCCAATCTCTCCCTCCCTCTCCCGCTCTCTCCCTCCCTCTCCTTTAGGCCCTCCCGCCTGCCTCAGGTGCCTGGAAGCACACCTGTTTCTGGAACTTACTGTGGAGTTCTGTGGCCCACAGACAATCAACATCGGAATCTTCTGAGATTTGGTTTTAAGGATGGAAAATGACGGTCCCTAACCCCTAGGATGGCATCAGAATCAGGGGTGGATTCCAAATGGGTGACTTAGTGAATCCTCAGGTAGGCTGGCGAGCTGGCTCAATGGGTGAAGGCTCTTGCTGCCATCCCTTACAACCCGAGGGCCAGGAACCACGTGGTAGAAAAAGAGAGCTGACTCTCAAACGCCATCCTCTGGTCTATCTGCACGCACCCACAGACGTGAACACGAGGTAAATGAACACATGTAACTAAAAAAAACCCTTGCCGGGAGTCTTTACCACGCTGAAGGAGGGAAACAAAGGCTTGCAGAACTCTAGCTATCCCCCCCATATGTCCGCCCAAGTACGCTCCAAGCCTGCCCAAGATTCCAAACAACTTCTCACAAACATCTCCTTTAAGATCCTTCAGCCCGTCAGCTGTGGATGCTAAACCCACTGATTACAGTGGCTCTCTTTTGCCAGGTGGCAAAAGTCCGTGGCACTCTGCAATGACAGTCCCTAAAGATACAAAAGCCAATGCCCCCCCCCATTGTAGACTCGCCTCATTACACACAGGAAACAGGTTCCAAGAGGACACGCGGTGGCACGAGACTACCCAGAGTCGCACTGTAAACAAAGCAAGGCCTAACTGTTACAGAGCGGCTGCCTGTCTCAGATCATCACACCCCGTGGGGCTTACTCCAGGGCAAAGCCCTTGACACCACTTCCTCTCACCTCCCTGGGGCTGGCCAGACCTCTTCATGCCCTGCTTCCTGTCTGTGCAGGATCTGCTTCCGGCTGCTTCCCTCTGTCAGTGCAGGGTCGCGCTCTGCAATCAGATCTGAGTGTGTTTCCGGCATGTCCGTCTCCCCGACCAGCCTGGCACTCAGGAGGAGGTACGGCCCCTGCTATGTGCTTCCTTCCCCAGTACACATCTCCCCCTCAGACCACCTTGTCTCTCCTGCCCTCTGTGTTAGAATAGGGGCGATCTGGCTCAGAGGGCAAACCGCTCGCTTGATCCTCTGCACGGCATAACCAGGTGTCCTAACGCACTTGCATAACACCAGCCCTCCTGAGGTAGGGGCGCGTGTGTGTGAAAAATCAGAGGGTCAAAGTCAAAGCTGGAGAGATGGCTCACAGGCTAAGAGCACTGGCTGCTCTTCCAGAGGATGTGGGTTCAATTCCTAGCACCCACACGGCAGCTTATAATTGTGTGGTAACTCCAGTAACAGGGGACCCAGCCCCTCTTCTGGTCCCGTGAGCACCAGCAATGTACACGGTGCAGAGTCATACACAGAAACAAAATGCCTGTGTTTAATAATAATAATAATAATAATAATAATAATAATAATAATAAAATAGTGAAGTTCAACGTTATTCATGGCTTGGTGAGAGGCCAGCTAGAGAGACTCAGCCAAGAAACAAAGAACCGGATCTTACTGGAAGCAGCTGCCCAGCTCAATTGCCACAGCAATCTCCTTAAAAGAGGTCACATTTCCAGGGTGGTGGTGGCAGTCCGCCGGCTTTTGATCCCAGCACCCAGGAGGCAGAGGCAGGTGGATTTCTGAGTTCGAGGCCAGCCTGGTCTACAAAGTGAGTTCCAGGACAGCCAGGGCTACACAGAGAAACCCTGTCTCAAAAAACCAAAAAAAAAAAAAAGAAATCAGCCAGGTCTACAGAGCAAATTCCGGGACAGCCAAGGCTATGCAGAGAACCCCTATCTCGAAAACCCACCCACCCCCACCCGCAAAGATGCCACATTTCCGGCCTAAGTAATATACCAGAGTAGAAGTCGCTGGCTATAGAATACTCAGTCAATGTATGTGGCGGGTAAGAAAACCCACCCAGTTCTGGGAGAAACTGGGGAAAGGTGAATATAAGATGAAAAGCAAGGACCACCCTTTCTGCCATTCTCGTTTTTTTTTTTTTGTTTTTTTGTTTTTTGTTTGTTTTGTTTTTTGTTTTTTATTGGTTCTGAGATCAAAGGGCTAGGCGAGCTGGGACAGGCATCAGGAGGGCGCTGAGAGGCTCTGCCCTGGGGCACACATGCTGTGTGGGGTCTGCTGGCGGGCTCCTTGGCCCACCCAGCCAGCAGCGGCTCGGCACATGGCACTTGGCGCCTTGCGTGTCCTCTACCGGCTTGGCGCTGTGGCCTCCTCTCCGGCGGGCGCCCCCTTTTTCCAGTTGCAGGAGTTGTGAGTCTTTCACAGTGCGGAGGGGTGGGGGGTTCCGGGGTGGGCACCTCCCCGGGGTGCAGGCAGGCCCCATCCGCCAGTACATCCTGGGCTCTCGGCAGCTACTGCGGGGGTGAGACGAGCTCAGCTCTTCTTCCCGCCTGTGGAAGTTGGCAGACCCGGAGGAGCCCCTTGGCGGTCTCAGCGAGACATCATCCGGACAAACTCTGGGAGGGGACAGGAACGGGTGGAGAGAGTGGCGGTCAGAGCCAGCAAAGGACATTGGGGTTGGGCCCCTCCTCATCACCCCTGATTCGAAGCTGCGCTGTTCCCCACCTCCGCGCCCATCTCTGTAAGGCAGCTCTGGGCGCTTCTGGTCTGCAAGTCTGACCCCTGCAGACATCCCCGCAGCTCCTCCCTAGTGGGGTGACCTCACAGTACTTCCCACGTCTGATCCAGTCCGATATTTCCAGCACAGTCCCCAGGGTATATCACAGTTTTATGGTTTTTTGTTTGTTTTGTTTTGTTTTTTAATCCATTCGCCTACAGAGGAACATCTTGGTTGTGTCCAGGTTTTGGCAACTGTTAATAAAGTAGCCACGAATATCCATATTCAGGATTTTACATTGACATACACCTTCAACTCACTGGGATAAATAACCCCTCCTTTATTTTTTTAAAGACTTTATATTTTTATCTTTTTTTAAGGGTTTTTGTTTGTTTGTTTTAATGTATGTGAGTACACTGTTGCTCTCTTCAGACACAGCAGAGGACAGCATTGGATCCCATTACAGATGAGCCACCATGTGGTTGCTGGGAATTGAACTCAGGACCTCTGGAAGAGCAGTCAGTGCTTTTTTCTTTTTTTTCTTTTCTTTTCTTTTTTTTTTTTTTTTTTGAGACAGGGTTTCTCTGTATAGCCCTGGCTGTCCTGGAACTCATTTTGTAGACCAGTCTGGCCCCCGAACACAGAAATCCGCCTGCCTCTGCCTCCCAAGTGCTGGGATTAAAGGCGTGCGCCGCCATGCCCGGCTCAGACAGTGCTCTTAACCGCCGAGCCATCCCTCCAGCCCTTATCTTTATTTATTTATTTTTTAAAGATTTATTTATTTATTATATGTAAGTACACTGTAGCTGTCTTCAGACACTCCAGAAGAGGGCGTCAGATCTCATTACAGATGGTTGTGAGCCACCATGTGGTTACTGGGATTTGAACTCTGGACCTTCAGAAGAGCAGTCGGGTGCTCTTACCCACTGAGCCATCTCACCAGCCCCTTATCTTTATTTTTAATTGTGAGTGTGCGCACGTGTGCGGTGGGTGCGTGTTTGTGTGTTGTGAGGGCAAAGGAGGCCACGAGGTGCCCTGGAGTTGGAGTTGCAGGCACCTGTGGGGTCTGGAATGTGCATGCAACCTGGACCCTCTGCCAGGGCAGCCGGTGCTGTTAAATCCCGGAGCATCTCCCAGCACTTAGCAGTTTCTAGATCTGACCATAGAGGCTCCTCTCCGCCCAGTGTCACTCTCTCTTTCCCTTGACCTCCTGACCCCTGTGTTCTGGGCACGGGCCAGCACGGATCCATCCTGGCTCTCCACCCAGAAGGCAAAAGTATAAGATGAATGCTACTATTCCCTTCCGTCTCCCAGGGCCGAGAATGGGGCCGCGCATGCGCAGCTGACTCCAACCTCGGTCTGCATCCCAACTCTGCCTTCCAACAGCTAGGCAACCCTGTCTGTCCTGAGACAGGGTCTCTCCACGGACCTACCCCTCGCCGTCCTGGAACCCTCTGTGTAGATCAAGTTGGCCAGGAGCTCACAGAGAGCCACATCCCTCCGCCTCCCCGGTGTCGGGATCAAAGGGGATCCGTGTGCCACCGTGCCTGGCTTTTAGACGATTTTGAGCTTTATTACTAAGCAAGCCTCGGTTTTCTCACTGTTTAATATGAGGTGGTGGAAGTACAGGCCATAGCATTGTGAGAACAGAGAGGTTACACGTTAAGCTTCCTATGACACGTACACGGTGCATACAGGATAAAGGATTGGCAGGAGTTTTAGGGATTTCTTTAAAAATGCCTATATGATTAGGCAGGCGCGTAGGCTCACATATATAATCCCAGCACTCAGGAGGCAGAGGCAGGTAGATCTCCGATTCTGAGGCCAGCCTGGTCTACACCCATGGTTCTCAAACTTCCTAACGCCTCGACCCTTTAATACGGTTCCTCATGTTCTGATGATCCCCGACCCAAAATTATTTTTGTTGCTACTTCATAACTGTAATTTTGCTACTGCGATGAATCATAATGTAAATATCTGATATGCAGGATTTCTGATGTTCAACCCCTTTGAAAGGATCATTCGACCCCCCAGGCTGGGAGTTCCAGGCCATTGGGGGCTACAGAGTGAAACCCTGTCTCATAAAGTAAGGGCCAGGCGTGGCGGCGCATGCCTTCAATCCCAGCACTCGGGAGGCAGAAACAGGAGGGTTTCTGAGTTCGAGGCCAGCCTGGTCTAGAGAGAGAGAGAGCGAGAGAAGAGAGCGAGCTGTCTAGTGAATATCTATGTGTGAGGTGTTTATTGTGTAGGAAATGTTGAGATAAAGAACACAGAGTTACTCCTCTCAAATTTCAAAGTTGATCAGGACAGCATCCGGTACAGGGTGAGGAACAGGGATGGACCTGAAGTGATAAGGGGGTCAGAAAAGAGGAGGCTCAGTCTGCAGAAGAGGGAGGGGTGGGGAAGGAGTCTTCTACTGGGTCTTGGAAAATAAGTAGAATTTCACTTAAGGTGGGCAAGATGGCTCAGGAGATAAAAGTGATTGCTGCAAAGACTGAAGACCTGAGTTTGATCCCCAGGACCCCTTTGACGGAAGCAAAGAACCATCTCCTACAGATTGTTCTTCACCCTCGTGCCATGGAATGTGCACGCACGCTGGATAGATAGATAGATAGATAGATAGATAGATAGATAGATAAAAAGCAAGTTAAATGATTCAACTCAAGTAGAAAAAGGGCACCAGGCACAAAGGACAGCATATTCCCAGGAAGGTGTCACAGGGTCACTTGTCTTGGGCCGTTCAGAGTGAAGGAATGATGGATGCTGTGGCTGGACCAGTGAGCTGTGGTCACATGTCAGTGGCCTAAGGTCAGGCTGAGGCGCTGTGATGCTCAGAGGTCAGCATGAGAGGGTCAGCAGAGACAGTTGGGGCAGACCACAAGGGTGGACGAATATATGAATGGCTGGATACAGACCGGAAGCGGAAATGACGGGACAGACAGATTAATGGCTGCAAGGAAGAAAACATAGGGGAGAGATGTGGGTGGGAGCCCAGGTACCGAGATGTACGCATGGATGGATGTATAGCCGAATGAATGGGTGCAGAATAAACCGATCAACGCATGGATCGATGCTGTACCGATGGCTTTTAGAGATGGTGACGAGCTGAACAGACACCTGGACGGATGAAGAAATGAACGGGTGACAAGTATGAATGAGGGACAGGTAGATGGATGAACGGACCGGGATAGGTATGGACTGGCGTATACACAGATACGATGGAAGAAATGCAAGGCGGGGTGGGGAGCAAGGCCCAGAAACTTGAGTGGGATTGGTGATTTCCTAGTGCGCCTGCTCTTAGAGGGCTCTGTGGCTGGCCTGCTTCGCACCCCTACCTTTTTCAAGCCCCGCCTACCTTCAAAGTCAACTCGTCCATCTCCATTGAGGTCCACGTCTCGGATAATCTCCTCTATGTCCCGGTGTCCCACCTGATGACCCAGGAGCTTCCTCATGGCCTCTCGCAGCTCAGTCGTACTTATCTCCCCGTCACCGTTGGTATCAAACTGGAGAGCGTGCGTGACAGGGAGAGAATGTTGCATGGATGGACGGCAGACCCCTACACTGAGCAGGGTTCCCGCTATGGCAGGGCTCCTTTCCTATCCAAGACCCCTCCCATGGTCTGGGACCAGGACCCAGGGTTTAGAATCCTTTATAGTCATCCCGAGGTTGGGACTCAGCCCGCCCACCACTGCCTGTCGTCACCCGTCACTCACCTCCCGAAAGGCGTCTCTCAGCTCCTTTACGCCAATCATATCTGCTGTCTCCGCCAGGAGTTTAGGGCCCATCAGTTCCACAAAGTCATCAAAATCCACGTGGCCACCCACTGGAACCAAAAGAAGTAGGAACTGAGTGAGCCACGTTCAACCCAACCACTGCACATCCACCTCTCACTAAACAGCTTCCTCCGTCTCCGTCTCCTCCACCTCCAGGTCGGGATGTGACCGAGGCCAATGAGGTCAGACCACAGACAAGGGGCTGGCCAGGGAGCGGGGAGGGGGTTGTGGGGGGGGAGGGGAGAGTCATAAAGTGGACAGAAGCACAGGAGGAAGAAGCTTCGGGCCACAGAGCCGGGTGACCAATGTCAAAGATGAAGAAGTCTAGATAGATGCTCTCGAAGGAAGGAGAGAGGACACGTTCCTCGGACCTGCGCCACACGCTCCAAGCCTTACTTTACTAGAGCTGTGCAAATACAAACTCAACTTCCAAGTGACTAACAGCAGCTAGAAGGAAGCAGGACGCCTGCCTGCTGGCCTGCTGGCTACAACTTTCTTTTCTTTCTTTTTCTTTTCTTTTTTTTTCTTTCTCTCTCTCTCTCTCTCTCTCTCTCTCTCTCTCTCTCTCTCTTTTTTTTGGTTTTTTGAGACAGGGTTTCTCTCTATAGTCCTGGCTGTCCTGGAACTCACTCTGTAGACCAGGCTGACCTCGAACTCAGAAATCCGCCTGTCTCTGCCTCCCAAGTGCTGGGATTAAAGGCGTGCGCCACCACCGCCCGGCTTTCTTTTCCTTTTTTAAAGATTTATTATATATAAGTACACTGTAGCTGGCTTCAGACGTACCAGAAGAGGGCATCAGATCTCATTACAGGTGGTTGTGAGCCACCATGTGGTTGCTGGGATTTGAACTCAGGACCTTCAGAAGACCAGTCAGTGCTCTTAGCCACTGAGCCATCTCACCAGCCCTGGGCTACAACTTTCAATGAGGACTGACTGCAGCAGGAGGAAATCCAGCAGGCAGGCTGGAGGGGTAGGGGTGGGAGATCCCAGCATAGTTTTTATTTGTGTATGTGTGCATGCGCCTATGTGTATGCAGGTATATGTGCATCTATAAAGGCCAGAGGTTAATGTCAGGCACAATGACCCTCCACTGTTCTCCACTTTACTGTTTGAGGCAGGGTCTCTCACTAACTGCAAGCTCACTAACTCAGCTACAGTAGTAGGTCAGCAAGCCCTCCCTTTTTCCACTACCCAGTGCTGGAATCACAGACATATACTGTCTCGCTTGACTTTCTCCTAGCCACCGCCACTACCGCCACCACCGTCACCACCATCTCACACACACACATACACACACACACACACACACTCACACACACACACACCTCCCACCCCCTACCCCCTCACCCCACTATCACCACCACCATCACCATCTTCCTTGAGACGGAGCCTTATGTAGTCCAGGTCGGCCTCAAACTTGCTATAAAGCTGAGGATGACCTTGAACTTCAATTTTATGAGTATGGGTTTTTTTAACCTATATGTTTGTCTGTGCCCCACAGGCATGCCTGATGCCCACAAAGCCAGAAGAAGGGCTCACACCATTCTGGAGATAGAAGTTTCCATGTGGGTGCTGGGAATCAGGCCCACGTCCTCCTCTGGAAGAGCAGCCAGTGCCCTTACCTGGGGACCGTCTTTCCAGCCCCCATCTAGAACGTCTGCCCCTCCATCTCCCAGGTGTGCTCTCAGCACAGGGGTTGGGGGGTGTGTGTGTGGTGGAGACAGGAGGGTCCCTGGAGCTTGCTGACCAAACCCCTCTAACCAAATCAGTGAGCTGCGGGCATGTGCCACCAAGTCTGGTTTATGCATCCCTCAGGATCAAAGCCGGGGCTGTGAGTATGCTAGGCCAGCACTCTACCAACCAAACTATCCCAGCTCCATACCAACTCCATGAGTCAGCTTACACTCCAGTGCTCCCTGCAGCAGCTGGTGTGAGTCTATCCTGTGTGGGACCCTCCTCTCCCCTTCCCTCCCCTACCCCTCCCCTCCCCTCTCTTTCCCTCCCCTTCCCTTCCTTTCCCTTTCTTACCCATTTCCCTGTTCCCCCCTGCACTTGCCTTCCCTTATGCGACAAACGCCTCAAACCCAGAGATCCCCATTTCTATAGAACCCAGATAAAGACAGAGGACCTCGTGGTACAGACAGCATCCTCTTTAGTTCTTACTGCAAGCCCCATTTTAGGATGCTGCTGTTCACCTCACGCCCTAACTTACTCCTACCATCCCGCTACAACCCCGATTCACACGGAGGAAACCGAGGCTCAGAAAAGAGCGGGTCTGTGTCGGGACACACAGAACGAGATACAAGAGCTCACCCCCGGCCCCCCGTGTGACCGGGAGGGCAGCGGCGACTCACGGTTCATGTTGATCTGCTGAGACAGCTCGATGAGCTCCATCTCGGTGGGCATGTAGCCCATGGTGCGCATGCAGTTCCCCAGGTCCCGGCAGTTGATGTAACCGTCCTTGTCCTTGTCAAATTCCCGGAAGGCCTCTCGGAGCTCTGGGGGAAGGGAAGCAGGAACAGATGTGATCGGAGATGGGACCCAAAGAACAGTTAGAGCAAAGGCAGCCCAGGGCCAGCTCTGAGAGGTAGACCCAGGAGTCCCCTAGGCCTCCGGCTTTGCCCAAGGCTCTCTACAAAATGATCCCTGTTTTGTGTTAGGGACTGTTCCAAGCTGAATCTGCCTCTCCTCCTGCCAACACCTAGAGACAGGTGGATTTTTTAAGTTCAAGGCTGGACTATTCTACCAGGAGTACGTAGAGAAATCCTGTCTCAAAAAAATCAAACCACAGCCTGGCAGTGGTGGCTCACGCCTTTGATCCCAGCACTCGGGAGGCAGAGGCAGATGGATTTCTGAGTTCAAGGCCAGTCTGGTCTACAGAGTGAGTTCCAGGACAGCCAGGGCTACACAGAGAAACCCTGTCTTGAAAACACCAACAAAACAAAACAAAACAAAACAAAACAAAACAAAAACAGCTGGGTGTGGTGGTGCCTATGGCATTAGCCCCAGCACTTGGGAGGCAGAGGCAGGTGGATCTCTAAGTTTGAGGCCAGCCTGGTCTACAGTGTGAGCTCCAGGATAGCCAAGGCTATGCAGAGAAACCCTGACTAGGAAAACAAAACAAAGCAAGCAAACAAAACAAAACAAAACAAATCAAACCAAACCAAAACCCACCCCCAACACAAAGAGAGCTGAGCAACCCTTTTCTCTAAGCCTGACTTTACCTTCAATCTCCTCTGGTCGTAAAGATCTGTCCTGGAACAAGAGAACAAGTCACATTAGCAACAGCAAGGGTCCTAGAACTCGCGATATGCCCATCCAATGGGAGCATCCAAGTGGCAGCAGACAGTAGCGGGGAGACGACGGGAGGTGAGCAGAGGTCTGTCTGGACCTTGAGGGAAAAATACGAAGTCCCCAAGTCTTAGAACCAGGACACTGACAGAGATGTCCCACACCCAATAGTCCCTGCAAAGTCTGGGCCACCAAAGAGCTTTCTGCCTTCTCCAGACACAAGAATGAGTTGGGGACAGAGCTGGTCCGGAGACAGAAACCTGTAAATCAAATAGGGCCTGGGGAAGTCACCACAGAGGGAAGAGACCGTGCAGCGACACCAGGAGGAGACTGGCAACAGAGGCCTGCACGCCATGGGAGATGGGGGATGCGAGAGGAGGAGAGCAGGCAGGGGGCCACTCAGGCAACCCCAAGAGAGGAAAAGGGGCTCAGGGTATGCAAGGAAGGGCTGTAGCTGTGATCAGCTTCCTGGGCACTTCCCTGATGTGACCCCGTACCCATACCTGGTCCATTATAAGACTCAGCATAGGACCTGGGGGCTGCCAGTGTCCAAAAGCTGCATACCTGCAGCTGCCAGCAGGACCCAGATCTCCACAGGGAGCCAAGGAAACCCTGCACCCGGGCATTAAACCTGCTGCCGGAGAAGTTTCCAAAAAAATAAAACAAGTTAAGAGGAAGCACGGGGTCGGTCCCTGATGATGACAGACATCACCCCAGGCCTGCCTGGTAGGCCTCTGATAATGGCGGCCATCACCCCAGGCCTGCCCAGGAATTCCTGGTTCAGAATACGTATGGGTGCCATGTTCCTGCTCTTTGCCTTAGGGTGGAGAGAGTATGGGGTAGGTCTGGCTACCCTAGGGAGGCTCCCAGCAGGCACTGGCTCCCATACCATTAACACAGGCAGGCACACGGGGAATGCCATTGTGAGTGTGGGCTATCTCAGCTGTACACAAAGGTTGTTTCAGTCAGTGTGGAGCCTAGAAGGGTGGAGGCCAGAGAGCCTGGAGACAAAGGCACCGGGATATAGGCACCCAGTCTGAAGATCACGTTCAAAGGGAAGGTTGATGTTGATGTTCAGAGTGGATGCAAGTTTGGAAGGAGCAGGCTACAGACAGCTCAGCTCTTCCCAGGGGGCTGAGGGGCAAGAGTTGCTCGGAGGGAGTTTGTCTCTGTGATGGGTGTGGCTGCAGAGATTTTTTTTTTTCCCTTCAAAGGCTGGCCCACTGTACATAGAATGAGGGTCACTCCTGCTCCCAGACAGAAATTACAGTTTCTGGACATTCCTGGGTGGCCAAAAAAGGTGTGTTTCCATGTATTATATCACCGGTATGTGATAATAATAATTGTACAGTCATCCCTCACTATCAGCAAGGGATTGATTCCAGAAACCCCAGGCACGCCAGCATCCAGAGATGCTCAAGTCTTTTACATAAAATGGCATGCTGATTTGCATATAATTTACATACCTCCTCCAGTATACTTCAAATCACCTCGAGATGACTTGTTCTATGTATGCGATGCAAATACTATGCAAATAGTTGGTACGTTGTGTTATTTAGGAAATGAGGACATAAATAATAATAATTGTGCGCTTTCAGGGCAGATGCAGGGTTGTTTTTTTTTTTCACTTAAAACATTTTTAAAGACTTATTTTTATTTGATGTGTATGAGTGTTCTTCCTGCTCACGTGTATGTGCACCACCTGCATGCCCGGTGCTCTAAGAGGCCAGAAGAGGACATCACATCCCCCAGAACTGGAGTTACACACAGTACTGAACTCGTCATCTGCAAGAACAGCAAGCACTCTTAACATCTGGACTCTCCAGCCCCAGATGCAAGGTTTGAAAAAATTTATCATGTGGTGCTGTGTGTGTGTGTGTGTGTGTGTGTGTGTGTGTGTGTAGATCAGAGAATAACTTGCAGGAGGCAGTTCTTGCCTTCCACCACGTGAGTCCTGGGGATCGAACTCAGGTCATCAGACTTGGCGGCAAGCACCTTTACCTGCTAAGCCACCTCGCCAGATTCAGTCATCAGTCTTTAAAATATTACTTTTTGATCCACGGTTACGTGAATCCTCAAAGACAGGGATGCAAGGAAAAGGGGAGCAGACTGCATGCCTGTGTACACAGTGCGCGAAGTGGCACTCAGTGGGCTTAGCTACATAACTAGAATTAGTCCTTTCCCGCCCCCAGACCCTGAGCAGCTTGCCGCCCGCCCAGGGCTGAGTTCTGCAGATTTGGAAAGGATGCGCACACCGCAGACCCTCCCCACAGACCCGTCCACTCGTGTTCCCAGATCCCGAGGAGAGACCCTGGTGGCTGTTCCCAGGGTCACCCTCTGACTCCTTGCTAGCCCCATTCAGTGGGGGGCGGGGCATGTGTTCTGGAGTAGTTAGGGTTATACACTGGTAGATGTACCATCTCCTGGGGTGGGGGTGAGGGCAGGCAGCCTTGGGTTCATGCATGTTCTCTTTCCAGTTTGTGCAGTTAGGAGAAACCCTGAGAACCTAGAGCCAGCCAGACCCAGGTTTAAAGCTTGTACCTGCTACTGCCTAGCTGACAGTCAGTCACTACAGCTTCTTAAGTTGAAACACGTTGAATGCCAGTACACACCCTGTAGAGACTTTGCGTGCGTCCCTCAAAACATGCATTTAGCATGTGAAGTTAAATCAATGTGATCTACAAATATTTGTAGCCATAACAACCTCATGACCTACTTCCCTGTGACAACTTGAGACACCTGTTAGAGGCTATTCAGTACAGTAGCCACTAACCACCCGCAGCTACTTATATTTGAATTGGAGGGCTGGGTGGGGTATATAGTTCAGGATAGAACCCTCAGCCAAAACAGCTTATAATCAAAATAGAGTAAAATAAATAACTCCATTCATTAGCCACACCCCAAGAGGTCACACTTGATAGGTGCCCCTACACTGGCTATCAAAGTGCAGGAGGACCAGGAGACCGTCTGAGAACACAGAGCTGCTCAGAGACGGCAGAAGGAGGCTGTCCGTGTCCGCATCCTGCCCCCGACACTTGCTAGCCTGACATCAAATGTATTACTGCATCAGACAGTCTCCCCACCAGGGAACTGAGGACGACCAAAGCCCCTGCCTCTGGGAGGAATCCGAACTTCTGGGAGGCAATCCGCCAAAACACTAAACATAGTGTTGGCTTCCTCAGCCTACGGTGGGCACACCATAAGGCTTTCAGGGAGTCCCGGATGCTTGTTTGTCTACGCATGCGCAGGTGCGCGCGCTCCGAGGTGTGCATGTGTGGAGGACGGAGGTCAGCCTTAGATTTTCCTTAGGGGCCTTCCACCTTTTTTTTTTTTTTTTTTTTAAATAATTATTCTTTAAATTGTGGGTTGTGCAAACACAAGCACATAAGTGAAGGGCACCCTGGGGCCAGAAGATGGCAGTAAATCTCCATACATAGTGCTGGGCTCATAATCAAATGTGAGCTACCAGCCGGGCATGGTGGCGCACGCCTTTCATCCCAGCACTCGGGAGGCAGAGGCAGGCAGATTTCCGAGTTTGAGGTCAGCCTGGTCTACAGAGTGAGTTCCAGGACAGCCAGGGCTACACAGAGAAACCCTGTCTCGAAAAACAAAACAAAACAACAACAACAACAAAAATGTGAGCTACCTGATAATGGATATTGGGAACTGAACCCAGGTCCCCTGAAAGTGCAGTACCACTGAACCACCTGGCCAGCACATTCCTTGCCCCATCCACCTATGTTTTAAAGCAAGGTGTCTAAGCCGGGCAGTGGTGGCTCACACCTTTGATCCCAGCACTTGGGAGGCAGAGACAGGCCGGTTTCTGAGTTCGAGGCCAGCCTGGTCTACAGAGTGAGTTCCAGGACAGCCAGGCTACACAGAGAAACCCTGTCTCAAAAAAAAAAAAAAAAAAAAAAAAAAGACGAGGTGTCTCTCCCTGGGACCTGAGGTTCACTGGTTCTGGGCCAGCCAGCGAGTCTCAGGGCTCTTCCTGTCTCTGACTCCTCAGCACTGGAATTACAAGCACCCATCACCATCTTTAGCTTTTAGTGGGCATTGGGAACTAAACTCAGACCCTTTATCAAATACTATCTCTTCAGTCTCTGATTTTATTATTTCATTTTTAAAACTTTTTTTTAAAAAAGATTTATCCAGCACTCAGGAGGCAGAGGCAGGCGGATTTCTGAGTTTGAGGCCAGTCTGATCTGCAGAGTGAGTTCCAGGACAGCCAGGGCTACACAGAGAAACCCTGTCTCGAAAAACCAAAAAAAAAAAAAAAAAAGGAAAGAAAAGATTTATTTAACTTTGTATGTGTATGAGTGTTTTGTCTGCACGAATATATGTGTATGACATGCATACCTGATCGCCATGGAGGTCTAAAGAGACATCGGATCACCCTACCCCCACCCCCACCCCCGCCTGGTACCCATAGAGGTCAAAAGAGGGCATCGGCTCCCCCACCCAGGACTGGAGTCACAGATGGTTGTTAGCCACCAAAAGTGTGCTAGGAGGCAAACCCAGGTCCTTTGCAAGAACAGCCAGCCTTAATCATTAAGCCATCTCTCCAGTCCCCTGCTTCAATCATTTCCTGCTGGTTGATACAGACTCACTTCGGAGCCACAAGAAACTTCAAGATCATATTCACAAGTTTGGGGGAGGGGTTGAGAGTTGGGGTTGCTAGGTTACAAACCCCCTTTCTTCCCAGCACCTCCTCACGTCACGCCACGCCACGTGAAGCCAGGTTCGGCCGGCTGCACCGCATCAACTTACGTACAGGTTGTCTGTTCTCAGCAAAACCCTTTCGGAGAAAAATGCAGGCGGGACCCAGCAGGTTGTGCATGACGGCACAGTTCTGGGCCAGCATCATGAGTGGTCCATGGAGCTCGCCGCCATCCGCCATCCCATCGTCGCTTGTCTGCACCGCCATGTAGCTGGTCTTCTCCTCCTGGCGCATCTTCAGCCCGGCACCAAGCAAATAAAAAGAGAGGTGAGGTGTCACCTCCCTGTCCTCCTGGGCCCTTCCAGCCCTGGCCTGGCTGTTGATTCTAGAAGAGCCTCGAGAGTCCCGTGATGACGTTCTGAGCGCTTTGACGCATACAGGGGTGAATATCTAATTAATCCAACGGATGGAGACTCCAATCCTTGGCTGAAGTGTCCCGTGGAGAGCTAAATGTGATTCTTGAGGTAGGCTGTGCGCATGCGCAAACACACACACACACACACACACACACACGTATGCACAGATAATCACACACTCGTGAGCATGACATTCAGAGTGAAACAGAGAAACATCCTAATTCAGGAGTGTCACACGGAACCATGTCCTTTCCCTAAATGTCCCCTCCTCACCCCACCCCCCAGTGTTCCAACTCAACCCTGGGACCTACATCCTGTCTCCCAGCCTTCTGATAGACTTAGGCCCTGCCTTAGCTGGATACCCCCTCCCCCACCCCTACTCCCATTGGAAGAGCGGTGCAGAGTTGGGGCAACACAGAGAACAGCTTCTGAGAAAGTCCCCGCTAACTGGAGGTCACATACTGATGTCATTGTTGACAAATGAGGCAGGTGAATGGTGGTGGTGGTGGACAAAACGGACGCTGTGTGCTCCCTCTAAACGGGCTGCACTACTCAGTACACGCCAGCCCACAGGTGCCAAATCTGGTTTAAAAAGCATCAGTGGGTCAGACAAGCCCCACCTGTGCCCAGGCTCCTACTTGGGCAGTCTTCCAGCAGCTTTTCCTTTCCTACCCGCCCTCTTTGCCTGGCTTCGTGCCCAGGCTGGCCTCCTTGAGCTCCAGATGCTGAGGCAGGGGCCTTGCCATCTGACCAAATATAGTTGTGCTCTCAGGCCCCAGCCAGCCTGAAGATTCCCACAGAGTTATAAAAAGTCAGCCTTGCCCCCCCCACCCGCCCCGAAGACCTTCCCCCCATCTTAGGACAGTAGCGGTATTCCAGACACAACATGTGGCCGGACTCAGGCCTCGAAGAATTCCCAGAGCCTCTCTGGGCCCAGCGCCGTGCCTTGCAAGAGCGTCCTCTCATCAGTGTGGGAGCCTGTAGCAGAACTTTCCCAAGGACATCGGGATAGCTGGACTCCCAAGAGAGCTGTCTCTCTGAGACGCACAGAACTATATACTCGCCACCCCACCAGCTAAGCACACACCGGTATAGGGGCAGCCTGTTCTCTTGGAGCCTCCCTCGTCCTGTTCTCTCATGCTTCTCCTCCAAGCCTGGGGGCGTGGGGGTGGGGTGCCCGTTGATGGAGACTCGATTCCAACCTCTCCCAACACCCTAAGCCCCTTCCAGACCTGAAGAAGGAGGGACGGCCTATGGGTTCCTCAGAGGAGACACAGTGACTCAGACCAAGGCTGGAAGGTCAGTTGTAAGAAACCTCTGAACACCAGAGATGGCCACAGACCAAGGCTCATTCTAGTTTGAAGCTCTGCTCCACTTACGCCTCTGAACCTATGCTGGAAATGGCAAAGACCAGAGAGCCTTTCCCTCTAAGAAGGGGTCTGAGAGAAATAAGCCCGGGACTAGATGGAGGACTAGCTCCAGGAACTAATCTTACTGGAGATGTTTGTGGAAAAGCAGACTTTCCGTTTCTGGCCGAATCTCACACGCGTTGGCTCGGGAGAAACACAGTCCGAGGAGGGAGAGATGGCAGATAGCACAGAATCCTCAGAGTGTTTAGTGTGCTGGCTCTGGACCCCATCTTGGGAGAAGCTCTGGGTCTGCCACTTGCTCTCTGTGTGACCTTGTACAGCTCCCTTCATCCCCCTGAGCCCCAGCATCCTCTTGGTGAGGGAGGGTAATCATCTGTGTCCACAAGTCTTTTGCGAGCCAACGAATAAAGCTACGGCCTATAGATTGCTTTGCATAGCGTTTCAAACACATTAGGAGCCAAATAAACGAAGTTGCCCGTCGTTACGGCAACGATGCAGACAATGATGTTGGTAGAGCAAGAGAAGAGATGTTGGGAGCCAGAAGGCATTTTTACTTCTGGCTCCAGGGGGAGTGGGGGAACATCTGCCAATCAGCAAAGAAACGAGAAGGATGGAGAGGAATTTGCTCCCACGAAGAATGTGAGCCAGTGGTGGCTGGGAATTTCCACTGCATCTCTTGAGTATAACTCTGCCTGGCACCAAGTTGCCCCAGGAGACAGGCGTTCCTCCCCAGCCAGCGAGGATGGCATGGCTAGCTGGTCCTGCCCGGCTCAGAGCTGAAAGCCGGGTACCTATTACCATGTCCATTTTCCCAGCACTTCCACTCAAGGAGCCAAGCCAGGGACCAGGAATGCCTGGCCTGGAACCAGGAGAGAGGCCAGAGTATTAGGGAATGCTGTGACCTCCAGCTCTCTAACCAAACAAGCTGCCCGAGGGCACACAGGTCAAAACTCCCGATCTGCTCAGGCTCAAGGAGAACCTGAAGGGAGACAGGAGAGGGCGCGCATGCTTCTCTACAGGGCAGGGAGTCAAACTAGACAATCTCGAAGGTCGTATTTTGGAATTTATGAATAACATTTCTGGCAGTGGGAGAAAGGAAACGCGTGCGTAGAATGCCAGCCCCGAGTTTACACAGCGCAGGCTCCAAATCCCAGGCTCTGCTTGCTAGCGAACGGATGACCTCGGAAATCCTTATCTCTGGGCCCAGCTTTCTTTCCCTGCAAACCTAGCCAGGGGAAGAAAAGGGGGAGTGGAATGACAGATATGCTGTAAATAATCCAAAAGAAATTATTCCTCCGAATTATGATCACTTCCCCCAGGGGACTAAGAACCTCGCCAGCTGCACTGTGGCTCGGTGGTACAGAGAGGCACAGGGTTCAGCATGCATGAGGCACCTGGGTATGGTGGCTCAAGTCTATACTATATTTCTAATATGCAGCAGCTAAGGCAGGAGGCTCTAAAGTTCCAGGCCAGCCTGGAACACAACGAGAAGCCTCACCACAAAAGCGGCTGTAACGATCACCAATCTCTTCCGCTTTGATACTCCATCCTTCAACTCGGATGATAGTGAGCGTCCTGATGTGCGTCTGCTACTATACACATCTGGATACTATACACATCTGGTGCTGTGCACTGGCTCATACATGTGACCCCAGTACTGAAGATGCTGAATGAAGCTCAGGTTTCAGAGCAAGCCCTTGTTTCTATTAAGCAGAACAGAACAAACAAGAGCTACCAGCACTCGGGAGGCAGAGGCAGGCGGGTTTCTGAGTTCGAGGCCAGCCTGGTCTACAGAGTGAGTTCTAGGACAGCCAGGGCTACACAGAGAAACCCTGTCTCGAAAACCCCCAAAAAAACCCAAAACAACCAAAAAAAACAAAAACAAAAACAAAAAAACCCCAAGAGCTACATATTAGGCCTGGGCGGTGTGTAGCTCTGAGCTTGATCTCCATTGTTACACAATGTACATAGGTATTAAGCATTCCCAACTAATGGGCAAAGGAAAGAAGTCTCGGGAAGTTAAGTAATTTGTCCAAGATCGAACGGACAGAAGGAGGAGGCTCAAGCACTCAAGAGAAGAGGGAAGGAGGCAGAGGAAAGGGCTCCTTCTTAAATTCATGTCCCTCTGTGTGGGCATTTGCCTGTGATCCTCCAATTCAGATTAGCTTCCGCTTCCCCAAATCACCTCCCAGGCAAAAACCCAAATCACTCTGAGGCACTACGGAAACGTCAGCCCCCCACCCCCTGAGCCGCCCAAGGAACGGCCGAAGATTAAATGGAATTTGATGTCAAAGGCTTAGCCACACGAGGAAGGCGACAGGGCTAAAAAGCCCCAAGTGTCCTAAATTGAGAGGTCAGAAGCGGAATAGGGAAGATGGGGACTTGAATGAAGGCTCCATCAGCCAATCCAAGACCTTCGGTGGGTCACCTGACCCTCCCATCCTCGTCCCCACGATTGGCAATCCCATTTCTTCTTTGGCAAATGAAAACACCAGAGGCAAAAATCTTCATCAATCTACGACTCGACTCCAGCCATATACGCAGAGCTCAAGCAGAACACACTCTAGCCATAACCCAGACCTTCCTGTCGACAGCCAAGGGAGAGCACACTCGCTCTCTCCAAGGAATTCTTGCAAAAGAAGTCCTAGCATACAAGCAGTAAATCCACCCTGAAAAGTGATGTGGACAATCCTGACCCACATATCTCTCAGGCACTGTGTTTCTCAAAAGAAGCCATCCTGGGTTCTAAGACAATATCGTCCTGACTCCCATGCCTGACTCAAGAGTTATTGTAAATATAATCAAAGGGGGAACATTTCCTTGCTTAATACAGTTCCTTCGAAACTTAGATAATTGGTTCTTAACCTGTAGGTCACGACCCCTTTGGCAAACGTCACAAATCATAACAGTAGCAACATGACAGTTAAGGAATAGCAACAAAAATAATGTTATGGTTAGGGGTCACTACAGCAGGAGGAACCGCATTAAAGGGCTGCCGCATTAGGAAGGTTGAGAACCACTGGCTTAGAGATTACCAGTGAGGAGCACAGACCAACTGAGCCCTGGAGTCTGCCCCCAAGCATCTCCGACGCTTTAGACTCTAAGGTAGCTAGCTATATGTACATTGCCATCCTAAGGATCCACGCGTTTCATCTTACAGCCCCGAAGCCCCAGAGTCACATGATTTCTCATTAACCTCTATCATGAATCCCCGATATGGCCTTCCGGGACCCCATGACCTCCCATCCCTAACCCCAGGCACCTTTAAGCCCTAACTTTAGCTCAGAGCCTGCCTAGAACGTAAGAATCTGCTGATGGATCAGTGTCGTCAAGTCGGAACAGGGACACAGTTTTGGACAGACACCCTGGGAAGCCTAATGAACATCAGATGCCCACCCACTTCATCCCCTCTGGGGTAGGCAACAAGATGCCAGAAACCCCAGTACCAAGACTGGGGGGGGGGCTCCCAAAACATACCTTTCTCGAGAGGTTTCTTAGTGGCGACTTGACGCAGTTGCCCATCCTACACAGCCCCTTTGGCGGTCTCTGGGTCCATGAAGGAGGCTGGGGGGGTGGGGGTGGGCAGAAGACCTCCGTCTGGGTCACTGCCAACCCCCGCGACTCTCTCTGCCCGAGTCGCTCTTCCTCCAGGACAGAGCTGAGCCCGAGCGCGCGTGCTCTTTGCCTGCCTGCCTGCTCCTGCTGATTTTTTTTTTCCTGGTGGTTTGTACGTGCGTTTGTGTGTCTAGGTTTAACTTTCTGGTCAGTTTCTTAAGGAGCCGAAGGCAGAAGGAAAAAGTGCATCGCACCGGGTGAAAAAAAAAGAAAAAAAGAATCCCCCGGAGAGTAGATCACAGAGGGCACTGGCGCTGGGAAGCCTTTAGGATCATCAACATCAGATTAGAGCATTAGAGCTCAGTCCATTCTCTGTCTCTCCCTGTCCCTCAGCCCCTCCTTCCTATGCTACCAAATATGCAGGGAGATTGACTTGGGGAGGGGGACCCAAGGTGGCAGCTGCAGTTGGGAATTAGGCCAGCAGATCCAGAAGGGGAAAGCTGGCTAGTTTGGGCCCCCAAAGCCAGGGTGCCTCACAGCCTGTGTGCACGCACGCGCGGTTGAACACACATGCACACACGCGCGCGCGCGCGCACACACACACACACACACACACACACCACACTAACCACACACATGCATGCACACGCAGGACCCCAGGGAGATGTCAGCCCCGTCTGGAGAGCACTGAGCCGGGTTGAGCATGCCTCATCAGCCACTGGCAATTCCAGCTGACTGAGCAGCAAGGTGGCTCTCAGTCGAGGGCCTGGGAGATCTTGTGACGTCTCTATTACGCTCCATTTTTCACACTTGCCTCATCACTGACATGGAATGAGGCTCCATCCAGGGCTGGCGGCACAGCTGAAGCCACAGCTGTCATCTGCTTCTTCCTTATGCTCCCTCTGCCGTGGAAAGGCTCCCTGACCCTCAGGAAGCCAAGCGATGGCCTTGACGGGAGGAGAATGAAGGCAACGCTGGCACAGAGGACGTGGCCAAGGTCTCTCTTCCTATCCTCTGCCTAATCCTAACCGAGGGTCTTTTTCACTGGCTTCGCTGGAGTGCAGAACAGGGAGGCTGCCTTTTAAAAATGGTCTTCCGAGTCCCCACAGTTGGAACTTTACAGATGACTGGGTGTCCCTTGTCCCTCCAAATTCTTGCTTTGGCAAGGGAATTCTCATGCCTCAGATGTCCCGGTTTGAGCGCGACAGTGGTAGGCGGGTACCCAGAGAAGCATTCCTGTTATCCGTGCAGCCAGCTTTTCCCCAGCAGGGGGCGCCAGAGATAGATCAGGAGGTTGACCCACTCCCTGGCCCCTGATGCAATCGCAGACACCGGGCCCAGACTGCTTCCTCTCCCAGGGACTTTTGTCCATTGGGATGCCTGGTCAGAGATCTCATTAGGGAAGATGGCTGGGTACCTTGCCCAGTGGGTGGCACAGGCTTCCTCCTACGGGGCTAGAAAGGAGGTCGCTGGCTGCTTCACTTTGGCAGTGGTGCGTGGTGTCGCTGCAGACCAGGGAACAGTGTAGCCAAGGCAGTTTCTTGATGCCTTGTTTGGCCCATACTCCTGGAGGAGGGGAAAAAGGGAGAGGCCACTCCCCGAGCACAAAGGAGGAGCCTGGGTGGGAACTGCTAAAGGGCAGGAAAGAGGGTAAAGATGCCAGAGGGCTGGGGAGGGGCGGACAGCTAACGGAAATGCAAAGCAACTCAGAGGAAGCACTCCGCTGGTCCAGGGGTCTGGGTCGATGGCCTCTGATGAATGGGGAAGGATCTGGGGTCTAAGGTTGAGCCCGGCTCTGCCTGTGATCACCTTCCATCCCTGAGCTTCAGTTTCCTCCGTCAGAAAATGGGACTTTCCCTGTCTGGCTAATACGGCGCATACAGGAAAGCCTGTGGTACATAATAGGCGCTGATAAGTAATTATTCAAGTGGAAGAAGGAAGTATCGTTTGCCCGGCGTTTATGTGCCGGGTGCTGTGCTTGGCTCTGGGAACAATGAAGAGGAACAACGCCGGGAGTTTACATCCTCGCAGGTGGGCGAGAAAGTGAGGAGCACAACTATTTAATTATAGTCCAGATAAACGCTAAGAAAGAGGAATACAGCCGGGCAGTGGTGCCGAACGCCTTTGATCCCAGCACTTGGGAGGCAGAGGCAGGCGGACTTATGAGTTCGAGGCCAGCCTGGTCTACAAAGTGAGTTCCAGGACAGCCAGGGATACACAGAGAAACCCTGTCTTGAAAAAACAAAACAACAACAACAACAAAAACCCAAAACAAAAACAACAACAAAAAATAAAAACAAAAACAAAAAGGAAGAAAGAAAGAAAGAAAGAAAGAAAGAAAGAAAGAAAGAAAGAAAGAAAGAAAGAAAAAAAGAAAGAAAGAAAAAACGGGGCCAGAGAGATGGCACAGCAGTTAAGAGCACTGACTGCTCTTCCAGAGGTCCTGAGTTCAAATCCCAGCAACCACAACCATCCCTGTAATGAGATATGACGCCCTCTTCTGGTGTGTCTGAAGACAGCTACAGTGTACTTATATATAATAAATAAAAAAAAAAGAAAAAAGAAAAAAGAGAGAGAGAGAGAAAAGAAAGAGAAACACAGAAATGTCTGGACCTCTCCTGAAATCCCTGGTGCAGTGGGCATAGGCAGCCGAGTGCAGAAACTGTCGACTCTCTGGGGCGCTCTAACCTGTAGCTGGCATTAAAACCCACTGAGAGTGACTGGGAAAACACTTCAGTGGGTCTGTGCACTTGCTGTTTTTGCAGAGGACCCGGGTTCGGTTCCCAGCACCCACAGAGATGCTCACAACCTTTTGTAACTCCAGTCCCAGAGGATCTGATGTACCTCTTCTGAGCTCTGAAGGCATCAGGCGCACGCGTGGGACACGTACAAACAGAGGGAAGAACACTCATACACATAAAATAAAAATACATCTTTTGGGCTGGTGAGATGGCTCAGAGGGTAAGAGTACCCGACTGCTCTTCCGAAGGTCCGGAGTTCAAATCCCAGCAACCACACGGTGGCTCACAACCATCTGTAACAAGATCTGACTCCCTCTTCTGGAGTGTCTGAAGATGGCTACAGTGTACTTACATATAATAAATAAATAAATCTTTAAAAAAAAATACATCTTTTAAAAAAATACAAAAGACGACGTACCAGGGAAAGGATGCCTGCCGAGTCAGACGGATTGCGATGGATCTGATTCACTTTGGACTTTTGGAAATTGTCCCTTAGATACTAACAACACCTCCTTTGGGCTTTTATGGGTGGTTAACGAAACAATATCACAAAAGGTCCCACCCAGTTTCTGGCACCAAAAACCTGTCCCCTTCCTCTGCCTGGAACTGAAAGGGCTAAACGCAGCATCCACTCATCCAGTTATTCAGCCCTGGTGACTTCTGCCCCCTGCAGGCCAGTCTCAGATATAGCAGGTACTTGTCGACCTTGGCTTTACATGCCTCTGTCCTTGGAAACTGGAGACAGAAGACAGCAAAACCAATCAAATGCTTAAAGAAAGCCCATCCTGCGAGTCAGCAAGATTGTGCAGTGGGTCAAAGTACTTCCTGCCGAGCCTCACAACCTGAGCAGGACCCACATGGTACAAGGAGAGAATCAACTTCTGAAAGCTACCTTCTGGCCTACACACACACACACACACACACACACACGCACACGAACCATGCACACACACTTGTGCACACGCACACACACATATACACATACACATGTGCATGGACATACACTTGCATATACATGTGCACACATATACACACATATACATGCATGCATGTGTGCACAAACACACACACACACACAAGTATGCCTGCCTTTGCCCCCCCCAAGGGCTTGGATTAAAGGTGTGCACCACCACACTTGGCAAACACACATTTTAAATAAATAAATGTAGAAAAATTCAAGGTCTTATTCTGCTTTGGGGTAGGAGTGGGGTTGACATTGTTGAGGCTTAAGGTCAGCTAGGGACTCAGAAGAACCAACAGCTAGGGACCCAGAAGGACCAGATACAGGGGTTTTAAAGTCTCCTTAAACTAAACTGGGCAGGGGGCGTGAGGTTTGACCTTCCCTTTAAAACTCAGCAAGGCCGAAGATTGGGAGTTTCCTCTAAGAAGTGAAGAACACTTTGTGGCATACACCTTTCTTATTCTCTTCGAGTCCCTGGGCCTCTGGAGCCGTGCTTTGGATTCGGAATGGAATAATAGGATCAGAGGGTGAGAAGGATGAGCCTGTTGCTGGTTATCCCTGCTTAGGAGGGCGGCCAGTCTTAGGTCTCCTCCACCAGATCAACCAGCAGCATATGAACTCAGGTGACAACCCAGTGCCGGGACACTCAGGGAGAGGGATGGGGTACAGCATGGGGCTCTGATGGCTTCCGTTCCTGGCCAGCCCAGTGCCACTCAGGTGGCAGGTGGTACCGTTTATTTACTGTGTGACCTCTGGCAGGCACTGCCCTCTCTGGAGCCTGTGTCCTCATTTCAAAAATGGGAGGGGTGGAGGGGTAGGGGGTGGGGGGGGTTGATGACACCAACCCTCCAAGGACAGACTCTGGCAGTTTTGTAGTGGATTCTGGACTCAGGTTTCTGAGGAGTCCTGCCGATCACCGGGAACAGCCGGAGCCAAACACAGACATCCAGACATCCCAGACCATGTTCTTCCACTGACTCAGCCTCCCCTAACATCATGATTGATGCAAACCACAGGCTGACCTTCTCCCTCCTCATCCCGGGCCTCAAAGGAAAGGCAGCGGAAAAGTACAGGTGGAGCCGGAACGGATATTCACAGTCCTGATCTTCAAGATGGGAGCTGATGCGGTGGAACCCGCAGGCCCCAAGCCATCATGGCCCTGACCCATCTTCTCTGTCTGTACCACAGGAACGAGGAAACCCGGGAGTCACTCACGAATACTGTGATGCTTCAGCGTGCTGCATGGACACTGGGCTGGTCCGTCCACACCAAGAGAGATGTTTCTCTAGGATGGGACCAGAGCTGAGGGCGTTATCCACTTTACTCTCTTCTCAAGCTTTAAAACAAAAGCAGGTGCGTTCATACCATAGTCTCCCAAGACCCAGCTCCTCACAGCGTGCTTATTCAAGGTCGTGTCTCATGCCCCACAGTCTGCCTGGGCACCTGGGTGACGCGTCCTTATTTGGTAAAGCTAGGGACAGGCCACTGACATTGAGCTCTGAGCCCATTCTTTTAAAAGCCTTCCTCGCCCAGCATGGAGGCCTCATCCCTTACCCTGCGCTTACTCAGACTGCGGCCAGCCAGCGCCCCTTTAATGACTATTAATGAAGGCAGTCACAGGAATGCAGGCTGCTCTTTAGCCACCGCTCACTATGAACCAGGCCCCTGATACCCCTCATCTCGCGCGGGCCTCGTCACAACCCTGCAAGGCAGCTTTCCCTCAGCCTCAGGCCACAGAGAGAAAAATGATGCCAAGGTCACAGAGGTACAAAGGGACAAAGTCGGAAGCTAGGGATCTGGTACCTTTGCCAGCCACCATCCCTCACCTCAGTCTTAAAGCCATAGTGTCTCCTCCCTGCAGGCAGCAGAGGAGCTCCTGGTTGTCACTGGTGTGTGTGTGTGTGTGTGTGTGTGTGTGTGTGTGTGTGTGTGTGTATGGAGGTGGGGTGCCTTACTTCCCATTTCCCCAAGTGTGGAGAGTCTATCTGCATACCTCTAGTGTGTCCAATCCTGGCTCTGCTGCTATTACAAACAGAAGAAATGCAGCCTTATAGTTAATCAGCATCAGCAACAGCAACATAGATGCAGCCCTGGCTTGGTGGTCCCCAGTGGATTAAGCTCTATAACTAGGCCTGCAGAAACCATTTAACTTCCCCAATTCACTATTACTGATCTCTCTCTCTCTCTCTCTCTCTCTCTCTCTCTCTCTCTCTCTCTTCAAATAAATAAAAGCCCTGATGAGATAAAAGCAGTTCGCCTAATTCATGCAAAGTTTAAAAAAAAAAAAGCTAAAAAAAATTGATAAATAAGTTAACGGCGTGAACAAAATACACTTTGTCCTAAGTGGATCCACCTAGAACTTTCTGTTTTCAGGACCCCATTTTGCCGTCTCTTAGTCTCCACCCTGTCTTTAAGGACAGAATGTTCAATGCAGGAGAGAGATAGCAAGGAGAGACCACTTCCTCCTAGTCAAAGGAGACAGGAGGCTCTGACACAAACCTCTAAGACGGGTGTGTGGTCCTGTTCATACGAATCCCTTGGAGGAGTCATTACCAGGAAACTCAAACTGAATGTGCTGGGGGGGGGGAGGGGCAGAAGGGCAGAGTCTGCTGCTCTGAGAGGCAAGAGCTTCCAGAGAGAGAGGTAGTAAATATTTCATGGGACCTTCCAGCTCCTTGTGACTCAAGTGACCCTGTGACATTTCAGAACCTGGGGGCTGGAGAATCATCTCCACTTAATGGCTGAGACGTGGAAGAGGTCGTTGAAAGGCTCTGGGGCTGGGACAAAGGCCTCTGACAGCAAATGTTGCAAATGTAGGGAGCAACGGTCCTTTTGCCAGATCACTGGCAAACTAACTAATCAGCCTGGTGACTGGGCACCTTCCAAACAGCTGGGTCGAGAGCTCTAAAACAGCCCCAAATCCTAACTCTCCCCACCACTTGCTTCCTACTGTACCACCAATGCCCGGGGAAAGTAGGTGTTCAAGAAATGCTTAGTAACTGAGTGAATCGCAGCTCCCCACTCACAACACAGCATTTGAATGACAACCCAGTCCAGACCCACAGATCACTCCTAGCAGGCTTCGGCTCTTTGGTGCACACAAACCACTGCAGTGAGCATTTCCCTTGGCACGTAGCCAGGCTCTCGCTCTCTCCCTCTCTCTCACAGGGCCCTGCGTCCAAACCTCTACTCCTGAGCACCGCTAAACAGGGCTCCCTGCAGGAACAAAGCCGTGTGCCCACTGGCCCAGCCACACCATCACAGCGGTCCCCGTGCAACCCAAATCCACGTGCGGCTGCCTTCATGACAGAGCCCCGCCTGAAGAGTAGTATTTTGAAAAGAAGCGAGCAGTTCTGAAGCAAACACACACGCGGCCTCCTGATCCCCGCACACCCAGCCAGTCATTCAGCCGGGAGCTTGAGGTGGTTATCTTTGCGCTAGATCCTACTATAGAAACGCTTAGACCCCTGCGTCTGAAACCACGCCAGCCTTCTGATTGCGCCTCTGCAGAACTGACTCCCTGAGTTTGATTCAATTACAGACTCAGAACCAGGGGGAATCTTGGCTTTGTCCAGAAGTTCACAGGTTCCTGTCTCCCCTGCGACACAATCCCACACGGAAGCCTTGAGCTGTTCGTGAATGCCCCGCTGACTGGAATCCTTGCGGGCAAAGGCGTGCGAAGAACAAAAAAAAAAACGGAGTCACTGGTGACCTCTTAGTGGCCTTTCTGACCCTAAAAGGCACACCAACCCAGGCTTGGATTTTCTGGGTCTTATCCCACAATTGCCTAACTGCCATCCAGATAGAATCCCTGGAACACCAGCTTCCTTGAAAACACTCTCAAGTTCCAGATGGAGCCGTAGCTCTGGACAGACCCTTCGTGCCTGCCCAGACATCTCTTCACCTCCCCATTTTTCAAATCCCCTAACTTTCCCAGACCTTTGAGGACACTCTAAGTCACGGCTAGTATAAATCATCCGCAAGCAACTCGTTGTACTCCCAGGCCCTCCCCCTTTGCCGCTCAGACTCCAAGCCCTTCGCTCCTCTGGGTCGCCAGAGGCCAGAGAGAGGAGCGGGTTGGCGCCGCCTGCTCCAAGCGCTGCTCACGACCCCGGAAAATCTCCCGGAGGATTGCGGAGGTCGCTCCTGCAGGTGCGAGGCAGGCTCGGCTGAGCGGCGCCCAGGAAGAGGCCCGGAGTGTGGACAGCGCACAGGGTGCTGAATCAGACACGGGGGTGGCGGAGCGCCAGGGCCGCGGGAGGACAGGATGAGCCGAGGTGCGCCCCGACTGGGCAGAGCGAGCAGGGCCGGGGACGCGCCGCCGCCGTAGGGTCCCGAGCGCCGGTGCCCGGAGCGCGGGCGAGGGGCGCGGCCCTTACCTGGCCGAAGGCGGAGCTGAGCATGGGGCGCAGCCGGTGGAGGAACGGGTCCGCCTCGGTGGTGCCAGCAGGAGCCGGGTCCCCGCGACCCCGCGATCGCAGGGAGCCCCGTAGACCGAGCGCCGGCGCCAGCCCCCGTTCCTCCCCATCGCGCCCGCGGGCCGGCGGTAGCGTCTCCCGGGGCCTGCAGTGTGCCTGGGGCAGCCCACGCCGGCTTTCGCGCGCGCCCTCGTCCCGCGGCACGGGCCGGCACAGGGGCCTCCGTGAGCTGGGGTCCCCGCACGGTGGAGGCGAGCCGGGGCAGGGACCGGGCAGCCGGCGGCCACGCAGCCCGGGGTCCCGCGCAGAGCTGTGGCGGGGAGCCCGGCTGCCCCCGCTCGCCGCCGCCGCCTTGAGCAGCGATGTCTTGGACTCGCTCTTGGCGATGTGCGAGCTCATCGCGGCGGGGCCCGCGCTCGCATGGCCCGGCGGGGGTGGCGCGGGGCCCCCGGAGGGCAGAGAGCGGGGCGCCCGGCGGGAGCCGAGCCCGAGGACGCGCTGCAGGCGGGCGCCGTCCCCTGGCCGCTTAAATGCGGCCCCGTCGCCGCCGCCCATGTGACAGCGCAGCCTCTGCGCCCGGAGCCTCGAGCTCCCGGCGGCCGGCGCTGCAGATCTGGGGGGGCAGCTAGCTGTCCCCCGAGAGCCCACCCCCGGCTCTCCCGCGGCCCAGGTGCCGCCGCGCCCCGCCCCTCGCCCCGCCCCGCGCTCGGGGAGTCCCGCTTCCGGGCGCCTCTGGTGGCCAAGGGGGCGCTGCGGCACTGAATGTGAGCACGAGGGAAGGGGCTGGCTAACCTCTCCCAAGGAGACTGGCGGAGCCCCTTATCATCACGCCCGGAGGATCCCTCTGTGCCCGGGATCGGCCGGTCGCCCCTCACCCCCAAAGTCAAGCAAGGGTGCACTTTCCAGAGAGAACAACTTTGGCAATAGGACCAAAGGGGTGCAGGACGCCAGAGACTCAACTAGGATGCAGGCACTCTGTGACACCATCCAGACAAACGCAGGAGCCAGATGACCGGGAAGGATAGAGCTAGGAGTGTATCCATGCCTCGTCCATCCACCTTCCATAGAGTACACCGGACTAGGATTACCCCGGGCAAGTCAGCCACGGAATTTACAGTTGACACAACAGAAGAGGAACCAGGTGGCATCTGGCTGCAGCTACCTGTCCCGGAAGTGCCTGGTGGTGGTCAAGTTCCAGGTAGGACACGTTGGCTATGCTTGTTTCTCCATCCAACCACCTCCTGCCCTTCTAGCCATAGAGCGATGACTCCTGCCCTTGGTATGCAGCCAGGAAGTCACACTGGGCTGGTTTCAATCTCAAATCCCAGCTCTGCAGCTTGCCATCTGGGAAGCCTGGGCAAGTGTCATCAGCCCTCCCTGAGCCGGTTTCCCCTCTTCTGTGAAATGCAAATGATTCTTCCAAACTGATCAGAAGACCGTGGTGCACAAGAAAGACCGGAGCGGGAGGGAGCTGGGACAGGGCTTACATGCGGTTAGCAGATTCTCTCCAGTCTGCACCTCCGGAGGACCCCTTGTACCAAGGTGCTTAATAGTAGGGAAGTTACGATTTGGAGGTGAGGACCTCCCTGTTCTTTGCCCATCCTCCATCCCTTACAACCTGCTCACTGCTCAGCCTCATTAGGATGGATGGGCAGGCTCCCAATATCACGCGGGCTTCGAGGAGGACCCTCTTTTATTGGCATGGTGTATTTCTACTTACGCATGTGCAAGAAAGAAAGATGGATCCGGATGTGGTGGCACGTGCCTGCAATTCCAGCCTGTGGTAGGCTGAGGGACCAGGATTGCTATAAACTTGAGGCTAACTTGGGCTTCAGAGTAAGACCCTGTTTAACTATTCTAACTCTTGTGTGTGTGTGGGGGGGGGGGGAATCTGGGTGTGGTGGCACATGTCTGTAACCCCTTGGGAGAAGCAAACAGGAGGATTAGAATAAAGAGTTCCAGGCCAGGCTGGGCTACATGAGACCTTGTCATATAAATAAATAAATAAATAAAGCCAGACAGTGGTGGCGCACACCTTTAATCCCAGCACTTTGGAGGCAGAGGCAGGCAGATTTCTGAGTTCGAGGCCAGCCTGGTCTACAGAGTTAGTTCCAGGACAGCCAGGGCTACACAGAGAAATTCTGTCTCGAAAAAACCAAAAACCAAACCAAACCAAATAAAGAAAGAGTGCTTTGGGCTGAAGAGATGGCTCAGTGGGTAAGAGCACTGTCTGCTCTTCTGAAGGCCCTGAGTTCAAATCCCAGCAACCACATGGTGGCTCACAACCATCTATCTGTAATGGGATCTGATGCCCTCTCTCTTCTGGTGTGTCTGAAAACAGTTACAGTGTACTTTTAATAAAAATAAATAAATAAATAAATAAATAAATGTAACAGGCAAGGTGACACACGTCTTTAATCCCAGCACTCAGAAGACAGAGGCAGACAGATCTCTATGGAGCTGTCATAGTCTACAGAGGTATAGGTCATAGTGAGACATGTCTCAAAGCAAGCAGGCAAGCACATCAACAAAGACCCAGGATGGCCAGGGAAAGCAATTGCACAGAACGAAAATGATCAAGGAAATGAAGCAGCATTTGGAGGATTAAAGACAATGTACACGCAACATAAACCTCAGGAGATGAAGACCTGAGCGGAATCCCTCAGGAGCCGATAAGCAGCAAGGGCTGACTATAAATCCCGGCTGTGCCCCACCCACCACTCACCAACCTTCCTGAAGCCTACACGCCACTGAGACAAACCTCTGCCGGCCCGGCTGCTCATTTTGGAAACCCAAAGAAGCTGGTTATCTCACGTGCGGGCGTGCCTGCACGCGCAGTTAGTTATTAACACAAATGAAATAAATCAGAATTACGCTCACAGGCTAAATGGATGAGACATCTGTATTCACATCCCAGATAATCCTGCATGTGGGCTGAAATTCCTTTTCACTTGTAACATTTGTATCCAATACATATGCATGCCACCAGGTGTTGTGCCTTGCATCTGCTGTACAAAGATGCGCCCATTCATTCAATAAATAGTTGTTTGCTCCTTAAGCTGTGCAAGAGTTGGAACTTGGGCCTAGCATATTCTGGGCTACCACTCTGCCAGTGCACTATGCCCCAGACCAGACGGTGCCACTGGGCAGCTATTAGAGGAGGCATTTCTGCAAAGGAAGCAAAAGAACGAGTTATGTCTCCATCTGGGAAAAGACGGATCTGACAGAGCAGAGAGATTCAAATATCTGGAGGAGAAGAGATCTTGCTGTGTTCAAGAGGCCACCAGACAAGAAGGGCTGCAGGGAGCTTGAAGGTGGGGTAAGGGAAGGGATGGGACAGATACTTAAAGACCTTTGGGTCACAGGGATTGTTCATAACAATACAGCCCCATCAGCAGGCAGGTGTTGCCCCAAAGTACAGGTGAGAGGTGATGAGGCTGGGACTGGGGGTGACAGTTGGGGGAGGTGTCGGGAAGGGGTGAGATTCATGAGATGTGTAAAGAATGAATGGTGCCGGGCATGGTGGTGCATGCCTTTCATCCCAGCACTCGGGAGGCAGAGGCAGGTGGATTTCTGAGTTCAAGGCCAGCCTGGTCTACAAAGTGAGTTCCAGGACAGCCAGGGCTACACAGAGAAACCCTGTCTCGAAAAACAAAAACAAAACAAACAAACAAAAACAAAAAACAAACAAACAAAAAAGAATGAATGGTAAGGCCCAGTCAGGCAGGGTGGCAGGTGCCCGAAAATTGCAGCATTCTGGAGGGTCTGGGGTTCAAGATCGTCCTTGGCCAAATAGAGTTCAAGATCAGCCTGAGTTATGAGAAACCCTGACTCAAAGCCAGGCAAACAAGATGACAAGAGGTAAGATCCAGTCACTCCCTGGTGTGGTGGCGCATGCCTTTCATCCCAGCACTCGGGAGGCAGAGGCAAGCGGATTTCTGAGTTCGAGGCCAGCCTGGTCTACAGAGTGGGTTCCAGGACAGCCAGGGCTACACAGAGAAAATTATATAAATCGAGGAGAAAGACAACTGTAATATAAGGGAACCAGGCAGTTAGGGAATTACAGCAGGCTGGGTTCTGTCGAAGCCCAAAAGAGAACCTTCAGGGAGCCAGAGAAGTCGCAGAGAGAAGTGACATTTGAATGGCTTCTTTGAAGGGCAACTGAGTTCTATCAAATGACTGAAGAAGGTCAGGGGAAGGTCGTTCCACATCAGGATGTCAGGATGTCGCCTACACGAATGGCTGATTGTACTTGGGACAGTGCCTGGCCACTGAGGAGGACAGCATAATAAAAGTTGTGACATAGGCCAGGAAAGGGGCTTGGATGGTGACATTGGAGAGATTGTACTTTATCCCACAAGTCATGATGAATCCTTGAAGAAGCTCTCTGTGTGTGTGTGTGTGTGTGTGTGTGTGTGTGTGTGTGTTGGGGATAATGCTAGCAGAACTGCATTTTTTGGTTGTTTGTTGATTGATTGATTGATTGATTTTAGGTATATGAGCACACCATTACTCTCTTCAGACAAGAAAAGGTCATCAGACCCCATTACAGATGGTTGTAAGCCATCATGTGGTTGCTGGGAATTGAACTCAGGACCTCTGGAAGAGCAATCAGTGCTCTTGACTGCTGAGCCATCTCTCCAGCCCCTGGTTTGTTTGTTTTAAGCAGCCATTTTGGGGGAGTTGACTGGAAAGACAGGAAGACCAGTTCAGTAAGATCAACTAGGTTCATGTGACTAACAAGAGTTAAAGAATGGAGCTTCCTGGTCTTTGTCAGGGTTCATTGGGGTGAAAGGGAGAATGGGGGCAGGAATTCTGAATCAGCAGCTCTGCCTCACTGTCTGAGTGAGGGATAGTGGAGACAGACAGACAGACAGACAGAACCTGGCAGCTCATGGGCCAGACACCCCTCCCACCCATGGTGTCCTCCAAAGCTAGATAAACTGGCATCAGGAGTTATATCACACAGGGGTGAGGTGGAGGAGGATCCAAAGGTTCAGAGTATGAGTTAGGAAAGAATAAGACACGGGAAGCCTTGATTTGGGAACCCAGGAAGAGGCTCCTCAGAGCGTCAAGTGTGACCCAAGCATTGGTGTCTACAGCCTGGACTTCTGTGTGGAGCTCAGGGGGCCAGGTTCATTACCACACAGAAGCAACACAGGATAAGCTGCACTGAGGACAAACATAATCTACAAGGACAGCCATAGGCTGCTTCCAGCATGATAGGATCATCTTCCTGAGAGTTTAAAAAAAAAAAAGTTGTATTCCAAAAGGCCAATAAAGGGCTGGGGAGGTGCCTCAGCCATTAAAGGTCAGCTTCCAAATGTCAAGTGTTTGGTTCCCAAAGAGGGAAAAAAAAAAAAGTGTTTTCACTGCGATGCACAAAACCCAGCCACGACAAAGCACTCACGTATGCCCGCTGGGCACCAGGCACCAGGAATAAATACCACGCATGTCCTCATAGTGTTTTGATTCTTACATTTACTCCATGTGTGCACCTGAAGGGGCGTGCGCCACATACGTGCAGCAGTCTGTGTGGAGGGGGTCAGGAGTTAGAATTGAAATTGGAGTTAGAGGTGGTTGTGAGCCACCACTTGGGTGCTGGGAATCAAATCTGGGTCCCTCTGCAAGAACAAGTGTTCTTCTTCACTGCTAAGTCATCTCTCCAGCCCCTACATTTTACTTATTTTATTTGAGGGGAGAGGACACAAGCCAGGAGGATAGCCTGCGTGGAGGTTTGAACTCTGTTTTTCAGGATTAAAGGAGAGTGACTTTATCTGCCTGGCCATCTCGTCCTTGGCTTCCTTCCTTTCTCTCTTTTCTTTCCTTTATTCTTCCTTCCTTCCTTCTTTCTTCCTTCTTTCTTTCCTTCTTTCTTCCTTTCTTTCTTTCAAGAGATTTATTTATTTATTTTATGTATATGAGTACACTGTGGTTGTACAGATGGTTGTGAGCCTTCATGTGGTTGTTGGGAATTGAATTTTAGGACCTCTGCTCACTCTGGTCAGCCCCGCTCAACTCAGTCCCTGCTTGCTCCAGCCCAAAGATTCATTTATTATTATACCTAAGCACACCGTAGCTGACTTCTGACGCACCAGAAGAGGGCATCAGATCTTATTATGGGTAGTTGTGAGCCACCGTGTGGTTGCTGGGATTTGAACTCAGGACCTATTGGAGGGAACAGTCAGTGCTCTTCCCCGCTGAGCCATCTCACCAGCCCCCTCCCTTTGTTTCAATACAGCATCTCACCCTAGGCAAGTTGACCTGTTATTCCCTGAATTATAGCACAGCCTGCTCTCAAACTTGTAGCAATTCCCCTGCCTCAGCCTCCTGAGAGCTGGGAATATAGTCATGAACCAAAACGCAGTTAACCTCTTTGTGGATTTTTTTTTTTTTAATCTAACAGGCAAGTAATGTAGATTTAATAAGGAATTGAGTTCAGATTTAGGGGAATTGCAGACATATCGTTATGGTATAGGAAAGTGTGGGTGTGCAAAGAAAGAGGAGAAGACTTACCTCACCCAAGGGGAGGTGTAATGAAAACGTCAGTACCCTACCATGAAGAAATCGTTTTCAAATAACCCCTTGCATTATAAATACCGCTCTAGCTTTCTTTTTTTATGTTTTTGTATATTTGTTTGTTTGTTTTGTTTTGCTTGAGACAGGGTTTCTCTGTATAGCCCTGGCTGTCCTGGAACTCACTCTGTAGACCAGGCTGGCCTCGAACTCAGAAATCTGCCTGCCTCTGCCTCCCAAGTGCTGGGATTAAAGGCATGCGCCACCACACCCGTAAGATGGCTCAGTGGGTAAGAGCACCCGACTGCTCTTCTGATGGTCCTGAGTTCAAATCCCAGCAACCACATGGTGGCTCACAACCATCCGTAATGAGATCTGACTCCCTCTTCTGGAGTGTCTGAAGACAGCTACAGTCTACTTACATGTAATAAATAAATAAATAAAACATTAAAAAAAGAAAGAAAGAAAAGAAAAGAAAATTCGCAAGGGAGTTTGGCAGGGAGACTGGCTCCATTTTCCGATGTGATCATGCGCCCATCTCTCTTTAACACCGCTGCAGTCTTGCAAGGCTGTCCGGCGTCTACACGGTGGTGTCTGGATTAATTCTCTGGGACGTTTCATCTCTGCTTGCTTCTTTTCTGTTGTCAGAATCAAATTCTGCTCTTAATCTCCCCCTTGTTTTCAGATCACACAAATCTCTCTGTTAGGTTTCAGAAATCTGGGATTACAAACTGTTCTCAGGATTCTAAGTCCTCCGAGGTCATTTGGTGAACACAGGACAATTTTCTCCTGGGAGGCAGAGGGGACGGTCGGCATACTAAATAGAAGATTCCTTCCAAAAATCTGCCATTGGCCATCAGTGTACATTGCTTAAGAGGATTTCAAGATTTTCCAAGTAAAATGAAAAGAGAGCGTGAGGCTATTAAGAATGCATATTTGGGTCAAAACCAAATGGTGCATTTAAGGCCAAGCACACCATCATATGTAAATAATTCAATAGAAACCACAAAACAAGCAGGAGAGATTGAGCAAAAATAACCAATACTGACAAGAACAGACTCCTGGAACAGTCTAAGGGTATAGACAGCCTATGGTTTTTGCTTTTTAGTCTTTCTTTTTGGTTTTTCTGAGAAAGGGTTTCTCTGTATCCCTGGCTGTCCTGGAACTCACTCTGTAGACCAGACTGGTCTCAGAACTCAGAGATCCACCTGCCTCTGCCTCCCGAGTGCTGGGATTAAAGGCGTGCACCACCACCTCCCAGCTCAAACTATGGTTTTCAAAATGGCAGCATTAGAACTCATTTGTTGGGGGCTGGAGAGATGGCTCAGCGGTTAGGAGTACCAACTACTCTTCCATAGGTCCCGAGTTTAATTCCCAGCAACCACATGATGGCTCACAGCCATCTGTAATGGGATCCAACACCCTCTTCTGGTGTGTCTGAAGAGAGCGACAGTGTACTCACATACATAAAATAAATAATCTTTAAAAAAAAAAAAAACCAAAAGAACTCATTTGTTACGTGGATAAAGGAGAGAGAACCCCCTTTTTTTTGTTTTTGTTTCCATGCTTAAGCAAAAAAGTCTTACTCAAGAGAAACTCTGTCCCATGCTGATTATCGATTGCTTTCATTATACTTGTGTATTTGTCTACATGTTTATTTATTTATCATAGAGGGCATGGAGGTCTTTGTGCTTATACCCACACACTAGGGGAGCCCAGAATGTCATGTGCCCAGGGTCCTTCCTTTGGTTGTTCCTTCAAAGGGAGGAATGAAAAACCCATTTTCTGCCCAGACAGCTGGAGCAGATGTACTTTTTAACCAGGTGACTTTTGGTTTTGTTGTTGTTGTTGTTTTACACTTTAAAAAAAAAAGATTTATTTATTGCTATATCTAAGTACACTGTGGCTATCTTCAGCCGCATCAGGAGAGGGCGTCGGATCCCATTACAGATGGTTGTGAGCCACCCTGTGGTTGCTGGGATTTGAACTCAGGACCTCTGGAAGAGCAGTCAGTGCTCTTAACCGCTGAGCCATCTCTCCAGCCCCCTGGTGACTTTTGTGCAATTTGTGTGGTCCAAGGAGATCCATCCAGTTGGCTCTCATAAGCTTGTCTTCCTCGATCTACAGAGTCCGTCTTTACGGAGGGCATCCCACGGACTTTTTTCGAGACAGGGTTTCTCTGTGTAGACCAGGCTGGCCTTGAACTCAGAAATCCGCCTGCCTCTGCCTCCCAAGTGCTGGGATTAAAGGCGTGCGCCACCACCCCTGGCTCCATCCCACGGACTTTACTGAGTTTTGATATTGTCGGGTCTGATCTGCCTTTGGCTTACTTTGCTCCTCGGAGAGATTTAGGCATGCTCTGCTGTGCACTCCGGATTGAGTTACTCATCCCCAGAGTGGTTTCCATCCGACTGCGCTGTGCTTGAAGATACCTAAATTAGACAACTTACGGTCAACACTGGCTACAACACACCACGCATGCGCATAGAGGTCAGTGGTCAGTTTGCTGGCGTCAGTTCTGTCTTTGTGCCTCGGGGGCTCCAGGGATGGAACTCAGCATATCGGGCTTGGCATCAAGCAATGGACCGTTTTTGCTGGCAGTGGCTGCTCTTTTCATAAAAAACGGAATATCGGCCGGGTGTGGTGGCGCATGCCTTTAACCCCAGCACTCGGGAGGCAAAGGCAGGCGGATTTCTGAGTTCAAAGCCAGCCTGGTCTACAGCCTGTCCTGAGTTCCAGGACAGCCAGAGATACACAGAGAAACCCTGTCTCAAAAAACCAAATAAATAAATAAATAAAAATTAAAAAAATAAAAACGGAGTATCTAAGATGTGGTTGTAGATTGTCCCAGCCTTGCTCACTCCATAGATCTCCAGCTGCCAGGAAACATTATTACCTTCAGGTCCTATTCCTCTGTCTGGAAATATGACTGGTTCAGGAAATGTCAGTCCCCAGTGCCTTCCCCTCCCCAAGCCCTTCCGTGACATTATATTATTACCCAGGCTGGACTCGAACTCACAACCCCTTAGGTCTTAACCTCCCAAGGGCAGGGATTACAGATTGCACCACCAGGCCCAGCTCCTTCATTCTTCAAGCCTGATGTTGAGAGTCTGCGTCAGCCAGAGCCAGGCTGACTCCATGACAGCTGCACCCTGGCCGTTTGGGAGACTAGGCCTAAGTTTCTGTTTCCCAGAAACAAGAACCTGGATCCAGGGACCTGTGGTGAGCCAACCACAACCGCGGGCAGCCAGTCTGAGGACACCTCATCATCTGGCCTGAAGTAAGATTAGGTAGCTGGAATGAGTAAGCCACCCCTGGGAAGTCTCCATATCATCAACTCCTGTGCTCTATCAAGCAAGCATACATGACACACACACCACACAAGTCACCGTCGCATCGATGCAGTCTCCGTTAGACAAAACACGACCCAAGTTCAGATGACCTCCTCCAATCACAGTGGCCCCCTTTACCCAACTCCCAGCACAAAGACCCTGACGGCACCCTAGACACTTGTGTGATATTTTATTTTACGTTTTATATAAATTATTTGTATTCCATGTGCATTGGTGTTCTGCCTGTATGTGGGCCGGCGTGAGGGTCTCAGGTCCCCTGGAGCTGGAGTCATAGAGATAGCTGTGAGCTGGGAATTGAACCTGGGTCCTCTGGAAGAGCAGCCAGCGCTCTCAACTGCAGAGCCGTTCTCCATCCCTAACACTCATTTTTAACTCTGTTTATTTCTTTAGTGTGTATGTGTACGCACAAGCACAAGGTCAACGTTCGAGGGCCGGCTCTCTCCATCATGAGAGTCTTGGGAATCAAACAGGTTGTTCAGAGTCTACACGGGGACGCTTACTCTCTGAGCTGTCTCAACAGCCCTCATTTCGTTAGTGAGACGGCAACAAGTAAAAAGAATCAAACGGAATGTGGGGGTGGTAGGGTACACCTGTAAGGCCAGCATTTGGGAGGTGGAAGTGGAAGAGTTGATAATCCAAGGTCATCCTTGGCTATGTAACAAGTTCAAAGTCAGCATGAGCTACATGAGAAACCCTGGTTTGATGTTTTTGTTGTTGTTGTTGTTGTTGTTTTGGTTTTTTTGAGACAGGGTATCTCTGTGTAGCCCTGGTGTCCTGAAACTCACTCTGTAGACCAGGCTGGCCTGGAACTCAGAAATCTGCCTGCCTCTGCCTCCCAAGCGCTGGGATTAAAGGCGTGCGCCACCACGCCCGGTTTGTTTTTTTTAAAGGACATTATTGAAAATTCTAATTATTCTTAGGGATTGCAATGTAGCTCAGTAGGTTGAGTGACTGCCTAGCATGCACTAAGCCCTGGTGGGTTCAGCACCAACCTATATAAATCTGGGTGTGATATGGTGCATGCCTATAACCCCAATATCCATTAAGAAGAGGCAGCAGGGTCAGGAGTTCATGATTATCCTTATATGAAAAAGAATTAATCTCCCGTGCGGAGACTCAGTAGCAGGTGATAATTCGAAGACCAGCCTGCCTAGCCATTTTTCTCCCTCCGACAGACCATTTCCTTTGTATACACAGCCAGGACCTGAGTGGTCTGTAACGATCAACATACAGATGACCTTCGGGGACCAGCTATGGCTTTTTGCCCTGGTCAGGAGAGTTCTGTGTTTTAATCGCCGAGAGGTTCCACCCATGATCAGAATCAGCCAACAGTGCGGTCTGGGAACAGGGCGGTTACATCTGTGGCACTTGGAGCTGTGCCTGGCCCCCCCGCATCAGGCAGTCCTACTTAGCGGTTCTGCATGGCTTGCAAACAAAGTGGGTTTGGTAACAAAGAAGCCCATGGCACCGCCGGGAATAGCAGAGCGCCTTTAAATTTCCCAGAACTGGAGCCTCTCAACAGACTGAAGTATCTACCAGATGAGGCACCTGGAGGTCTCCAAGGTGTGTTTACCTCTGTGCAAGGACTATTTCGTATTCAAATGCACACAAAGCGGGGCGCCTTTGCTTCTGAGAGCTGGCATATACCTCCATATCTCTGCAAGAACATTCGAATACTGTGTTTCCCGTCTGAGGACCTAGCTGGGGAGGCTCTCCACCTTACAGAGTCATGACATCATTTTTCCCAAGCAAAGGTGACAACACTGGTCTAAGGGAACCGCCCTATCTAGGGAACAATCATTTCTACTAGGAGAGGATGTGACTTGCTCTGGGGTACACTTTTGAGACGCCATGTCACTGGGCAGATCTCCCTACCCTCTGAGTCCGGGCAGCCCCATTTCCTTCCTCCTTCTAATTTAACAATCCAGACTACACAGGGTCCAGGCTGGATGCAGAAGTCTGTAGCTAAAACGGAGGAGGGCTCTGGGGAGTCTGGGTGGGGGAGCCCTTTCTGCTCTCTTTTTTATTGGCTTTCAGCATTTCCAATTCGTCTTGGGATGGTCGCTGGAGGCAAGAAGCCAGCGGTGCCTAAGGAATGAGAAAGTGCAAACCGATCCAGAGGAAACAAAGGGCAGCAAGGGACCCCACAGCTGAGGCAGACGACACTGTGAGCGGCTCTGTCGGGAGGCTGGCGAGGCGTGCGCGCGCGCGGGTCTCTGCCTTAGCACCATCTGCCGATTCCTCAGGAGGACACAGAACAGACCAGCGAGCCATGAAGATTCGATTATGTAACGCGGGAGGATGGCTTGTTTTCAAAAGGGAGACAAATGGGAACGAATTGATTTGTTTGTCAAAGTCATGGCCCCCGAAAGGAGGGAGACTAGTCCCCTCCTCTTCCTGGAGAATCTCATCATTGAGGGGAGTGATTTCACAGACTCAGAAAATGGGAGCCCAGGACTCACAGAGTCAGCTCAGATGGTAACGGAGCCGGAGCCGGAGCCTGGGCCGGAGCCCGGTGAGCCACGTGGTAGAAGAAAAGAACCAACTTCAGCTAACAGTTCTCTGACCTCCACAAATGCACATACCCACCCACATGCCGCGAAATAAATACATGCAAGACCATAATTCACTCCATTCATAAAAAAGAAAAAAAAAAAGAAAAACGAGTCTATTTCCAAAATTGTGCTGGCAAACCTTTTCTGGCTTCTCTGCTTGAGAAATGACCATTCCGCCGGTACCCAAAGGTACCCAAAGGGCACAGCTATAGCAAGGAACATAATTGGCACCCCCAACCCCAGCTTTAGAACCTGACAGCTTTGTCTGACCTCTCTTGATTGCTTTCAGGAAAGTAACATCTAATCTTAGAACCAGTAGGGGTCATCTTACTATTCAGAACTCTAGAAAGTGCTTTAGAGGCTAGGGAAACTAGTGTGTGTGTGTGTGTGTGTGTGTGTGTGTGTGTGTGTGTGTGTTAGTTGGTCCTTTCCACATGGTAATGTGTCAGGGCACCAGCAACCAAACTCTAGTCATCAGGCTTGGCAGCAATAGCTTTCACCTATGGCGCCATCTTGGTACCGTCTCACTTTCTTTTTCTTTTTTTTTTTAAAGATTTATTTATTTATTATATGTAAGTACACTGTAGCTTTCTTCAGACACTCCAGAAGAGAGCGTCAGATCGTAACCCCCCCCCCTGTCACATCTCCAAGTGGTGGCTGGTTCTTTCTACCTCCTTGGACATTGTATCAATCTTACGGTTTCCTTGTGCCCTCCCAAACCCTTGTAAATCATCCCTCTATTAAATCCTCCTCTGGTAGTCTAATTTGAGTCTGTGTCTTCAATAGACCCTGTGTGACACACCCACCAAGTCACATCAGTCTGTGCTAGACCCTGCACCACGCTAAATTAAAAAACAGAACCAACAATACAGCAGGCTGCGGCTTCCCGTCGCCAGCCTCTGCATTTACCTTTTCCCAAAGCAATGATAACAACGTAAGGAGAAAAGTCTAAATCTTCCTTATAACATAATTGTGCAGTGGAGTTTGTATGAGCTAAATATAATTCTGAGAACAAGCTTTTCCGTGCCATCAGAATTCATGTTAACACAACTATAAAGTGAAAACTCCCGAACTGATGCCCTGCAATCGAGAATTAACAGAAAATATATTCCACTATGTAAATCAACCCAGCAAGTAATCCAGAGTCCGTGTGGCCAGCGAGTTTTGGGAGGAACAACAGACGTGAGCTGAGGCTTGGGGTTTTATTTTTATGAAATAAATGTACTTTCAAAAAAGGTGAATTAGGGGGCTGGAGAGATGGCTCAGCGGTTAAGAGCACTGACTGCTCTTCTGAAGGTCCTGAGTTCAAATCCCAGCAGCCACATGGTGACTCACAACCATCTGTAATGGAATCCGATGTCCTCTTCTGGGGTGTCTGAAGACAGCGACAGTGTACTTACATATAATAATAAATAAATCCTTGGGCCGGAGCGAGCAGGGCCGGAGAGTGCAGGTTTGAGAACTGGGTGGGCAACATAGTGAGAGCCTGTGTTTCAAAAGGTTAGACCCGAAAAAGTTGGGGCTGGAGAGATGGCTCATAGTGAGGAAGCTTGCAAAAGATCCAAGTTCACATCCCAGCACCTATGTTGGATGGCTCATGATACCCTCACCACCAGCTCCAGAGGTGCTGACACCTCTGGCACCTGTACTCACACGCATGCACGCCGCCTACGCATGCAATTTAAAAATGATATTTTGAAAAGTTGGATGCAAATTTCATATCTATAAACCAAACAGTATGTTTCCTGGTCAGGAGGACCTCACTATTTGTATAATAAGTTAGTAAAATAACCACCTTTTTTTTTTTTTTAAGATTTATTTAACATATGTGAGCAGCCTGTTGCTGACACATCAGTAGAGGGCGTCAGATCCCATGACAGATGGTTGTGAGCGACCGTGGTTGCTGGAAATTGAACTCAGGACCAGACCTCTGAGCCATCTCTCCGGCCCCAAAGAACCCCCGTTTGATGTCCCTAACCCATCAAACCACGAGGCACATTGACTCACGGTCCTTCTAGTGAAATTTATCCTCAGTCTGCAGGGAGGATCGCTCGCCTTCCGTGTTCCCGAAATAGTAGAAATTATGAAATGGAATTTAGAGGAAAAGATAAGGGAATTGCCATTTATAGACCACACAGAAAACGCGAGGCAATTTGCATCTGTTGGGCACATTTAACCCTGAGAATAAACACGCATTCCATCGCTTTCTTATTTTCTACATCTGAAAAAAGAAACACACACACACACACACAACACGTATTCCATTGCTTTCTTATTTTCTACATCTGAAAAATAAAATCAGCATGGAAATGAGCTTTTTTCCAACCAGAAAGCGAAGTGAAAAACGTTATCCGGTGGTGTAGGATTATAGCGCTCACAGCCACAGCTTCGGTGGCTTCCTACTGCTCTTGGGATCAAGTCCAGATTCCTCCACACAGCCGGGCTCCTCTGAGCAGGCTTACTCCCAGTCCTCGCCGCCGCCACCGGCCGCGCCACCGCCGCCGCCGCCGCTGCCTGGAAGGCCTTACCAGTGCCTGGTCCTGCTGTCAGCTCGCCCCCCCCCCCCCCGTGACCTCAAACCCATCCCTAGCATCTCCACAAAGTTTACACTTCCCAGGGAATGTCTGTCTCCCCAGCTGGGCCCATAGCATGGACTCCTTAATGCCAAACACCAGAGAAGGGAGGGCCTGCAGCTCTGCCTGGTGCTGGCCTTTTGCCTCCTTGGTCCGGTTTGTTCCTTCTGGCCCCAGGAGGGCACCCTGCCCTGCCTCTTGTAAATGCAGGGGCAGTCTAAACCAGGTAGGGTCGTATACTCATATAATCCCAGCACTGTGGAGAAGGCAGGGATGTCAGACCCAAGGTCACCCTGGGCCACAAGAGTGAACTTAAGGCCAACCTGGGCTACTTAAGAGCTTCTTTCAAGCTGGGTGTGGTGGCACACGCCTTTAATCCCAGCCCTCGGGAGGCAGAGGCAGGCGGATTTCTGAGTTTGAGGCCAACCTGGTCTACAGAGTGAATTCCAGGACAGCCAGGGCCACACAGAGAAACCCTATCTCGAAAAACCAAAAAAAAAAAAAAAAAAAAAAAAGTACATATATTTAATATATACTTAGTATACATAGTATGCATGTACATAAAAATTTTTAAAGATAAATAATTAGGGGGGCTGGTGAGATGGCTCAGCTGGTAAGAGCACCCAACTGCTCTTTCGAAGGTCCCGAGTTCAAATCCCAGCAACCACATGGTGGCTCACAACCATCCGCAACGAGATCTGACTCCCTCTTCTGGAGTGTCTGATGACAGCTACAGTGTACTTACATATAATAAATAAATAATATTTCTTTAAAGAAAAAAAATAATTGGGGTTTGGAGTGATTGCTCTGTGGTTTCAGAGGATCCCCCACTCAATACCCAGCGCCCCCAGGGCAGCTCACAGTTGGCTATAACTCCAGTCCCAGGGGTCCGGTGCCCTCTTCTGGCTGCTGGGGGAACTGCATGCAGGTGAAACCCATAGGCAGTTGCGGAGACTAAGGGACCGGGATGGGGGTGCTTTGCATGGTTGGATGTAAGGCAGGATTGTGAGGGGGCCTCATGGAGACGCTGCTGACTGCGTGAAAGCCTCTGCCTCTGGAGGTGGCGATGTGTTCCTAGGAGAAATGAAGAGGCCATTGAAGTAGAGGGCAAGTCGGGGAGTAGAGGGTCCCAGGACAGCAGGAGGCCAAGGAGGCATAGACACCATAAAGACTTTGGCTCCACATCTGGATATGGCAGAGCACACCTTTAATCCCAGCACTGGGGAAGCAGAGGCAAGAGGAGCTCTGTGAGTTCAAGGCCAGCCTGGACTACAGCATGAGAACTTTCCTAAAACAGAAAACAAATCTTTGGCTTCAAGTAAGATAGAACAGCTGGGAAGGCTAGGATAGAGAACAGACATACGTAGCCAAGTAAAAAGGGCAGATGCTATTGCATCCATCATCCATCCATCCATCCATCATCTATCCATCCATCCATCCATCTATGCATCCATCCATCCATCCATGCATGCATTCATCCATCATCCATCCATCCATCCATGCATGCATTCATCCATCATCCATTCATCCATCCATCCATCCATCCATGCATCCATCCATGCATCCATCCATCCATCTATCCATTCATCCATCATCCATTCATCCATGCATCCATCCATCCATCCATCCATCCATCCATCCATGCATCCATCCATCCATCCTACTTAAAAGCCATCTGCCCTGGTGCACCAGACACCCCAGAGTGACCCTATGCAGTTGAGTGTGGGTTTTGTGCTAACTACAAAGCCCAGAACAGAAACAGAAGGATTCTCAGCCTTGACCTTCCTCTTGCCCACACTTCCCTGAAGCCCGGGAAAATGGACCCAGGCAGCTGCAGGGCTCTGCACTCGGAAGGCTTTCAATACCTAACGGTTATAAATAGCATCCCCTGTAGCGGGAAGAAATTGAGAGGCTCGGTGATTTAGTACCACAGAAACACACACACATACACACACACATGTACATACACACACAGAGACATGCACAGACACACATACACACACACAGACATGTACATATACACACACACTGACATGCACATATACACATATGCACATACACACACAACACACATACATATGCACACACACATACATACACAGACATGCACATACATACACACGCGCGCGCGTGCACACACACACACGCACACACATGTACACACACAGCCCTCTCACCTGCCTCTCACTGCAAAACTGTTCTTCTCGGATAACCCATCTGAGACACCCCCTCCTTACAACTTAACCAAGCCAGGGACTCTGCGTCTATGACCCCTCCCTTCCTCCCAGGTCCCACCTTCTGGAGCGCCAGGAAGCCCACCGTCTCATTAGATCAGAGGAACGCACGGGGTTATATAATGTTTCAACTCAGATTCTATAGATAATCCTACCTGGATGCCAGGCCCGACTCTTTGAAGTGTGTGTGTGTGTGTGTGTACCTAATCTATGTGTGTGTCTGTGTGCCTATGTATCTATCTGTGTGACTGAGTCTGTGTATGTCTGTGTGTGTGCACACACATGCATGTGTCTGTATCTAAGTGTGTGTGTGTGTGTGTGTGCATGTGTGTGCATATGCTCACATCACAGAGCACATGTACAGATAAGAGGACAGTTTTCAGGAGTCAGTTCTCTTCTTCTACCATGTATGCTCATGGATCAATCCCAGGCCTTCAGGCTTGGTGGTAAACACCTTTGGTTGCTGAGCCATCCCAGATGTCCAAGTTCTGCCAATTCCTACAACCCTGTGACCTTCACTCATGAGAGCCTCATTCATAAAATGGAGATGATGATGATGGTGGTGGTGGTGATGATGGTGCTGATGGCACCTATTCCGAGGAATTGTATGAAGAGTCAGAATCCAGTGCCCAGCTCTAACTATGGCAGCTACAGCCCCTGTGCTCCACGCTCCACTGTCCTTTAATCCAGAATAAATGACAAGAGGAACGGCTTCCCTTGGTCTGCTCACACCTGCCGTGACCTGGAAGCCTGAAATCCTGACCTCTATTATCTCCAGCCTTTCACAAATGAGTTTCACCGTCCGTCATAAACAGGAGCCCCGGAAACACGGTCCCGGAGAGAACCATGTGGCTTGTCCAAGGCCACACTGTACCCCATATGGTAGAATCTGTTGTCGGCAGAAAGACTCTGTCATTTTGCCAGAGGCCCAAGGACACAAGCAGATGCTGTGTGTGGAAGCAAAAGAATTGAGCACACAGGGAGCTGGCGTTTTCTGCTTGCCTGGTTAGGTCCTGAGGGGAGACACTACCTGCTACCCTCCTATGCTTGGCAGCACAACCCGCCCCCACCCCGCCCCCCCAAGATCAGGTTTTCTTGTTTTATTTTTAAACAGGATCACATGTAGCCCAGGCTGGCCTTGAATTCACTATGCAGATGAGGGTGGCTTACAACCTCCGATCCTCCTGCCTCCACCATCCAGATCCCGGGGGACGGGGACGATGGGTGTGTGCAGCCTTGCCGGCCTTGTGTGGTAACGGGGATAGCGACATGATAGGCAGGCAAGCACTTTACCAACTGAGCTACACCCCCAGCCTGCTCATAAAGATGACTAATTCAGGCACACTACCTCACGCCTTTAATCCCAGTGCTTAAAAGACAGAAGCTGGAGTTTAAGGCTCTTGGCGAGACCTTGTCTACAATTAAAAAATAAATAAAAATAATAAAAAAAAAAAAAAAAAAAAAAAAAAAAAAAGAAAGCTTATCGTTTCTTTACATTTTTAGGTTTATGCTTATTATGTGTACAAGTGTGTCTGTGCGTGTCTAGGTGAATGCAGACGCCCTCGGAGGCCAGAGGTAGCAGCGTTGTCCTCCTGGAACTGGGGTCGTGAGGTGCCGGGGTGGGTGCTGGGATCCGAACTGGAGCCTTCTGCCACAGCTCTGGCAGCTGATTCACCATCTCTCCAGCCCCCAGCTCTCTATATCTGGTGCACTGCTGTCTTTCTCTTATTAAATTGTGTTTATTCATGAGAGTGGGGCACGTGTGCCCCAGGGTGCATGTGGAGGTCAGAGGACAGCTTGCAGGAGTTTGTTCCCTACACATGCTTGCGTCCCAGGGATCTGCCTCAGGACATTAGATGTGGTAGCAGGTGGCTTTACCTGCTGAGCCCCCTCTTGATCATGCACGTTTGTTCTCTCTCTCTTCCTTTTCTTTCTTTCTTTCCTTCCTTCTCTCTTCTTTCTTTCCTTCTCTTTCTTCCTTTCTTTTCCTTCCTTCCTTCCTTCCTTCCTTCCTTCCTTTCTTTCTTTCTTTCTTCCTCCTCCCCCCCCCCCAGACAGGGTGTCTCTCTATACAGCCCTGGCCGTCCTGGAACTCCCTGTGTAGACCAGGCTGGCCTCCAACTCACAGATGTCTGCCTGCTTCTGACTCCTGAGTGCTGGGATTAAGATCGTGTGCCACCCAGCCTGCCCCGGGTATATTATTTAAGGAGAAATGTTTAGGTAAGATTTTGGTCTCCCTGGTCCCTACACCCTTTGCTGTTCCAGGGTTACTCATGGAGACCCTTAAAATTCCTCCCGAGGTATGACAGGCCATGTGTTCAGGCTGATAGACAAACTTGGGTTCTCACCTGGCTCTGTCATTTCCTAGCTGTGTGACCTTGGGCAGGACCCTTTGTCTCTCTGGGCTATACACAAGTAAATACTAAGTAATCTCTCTTATGTTCCACAGGACCCAGCACTATGTAGTAGGTGACTACAGCCTCTGTCTTTGGGGAACTTTTATTTTGGTAGGGGAGTGTGTGTGTGTGTGGGGGGTGCACAGACATAATAAGCAAGCAAGCAATTTCAGAAGGGCTATGTTAAGGTCACGGAACAAGGGAAAATGATTCACACTGCCGAGGAGAGAGGGGCTTCGTTTTGAATAGGGTGATCAGAAAGAAAGTGACTTTCTAGGCAGGGCATGGTGGTGTACACCTTCAATCCCGGCATACAGAGGTAGAAGTGGTTGGATCTCTGTGGATTTGAGGCCAGCCTGGTCTACATGGCGGGTTCTAGGATAGCCAGGCCTACATAGAGGCTATTGCTCAAAAAACAAACAAACAAAAAAAACAAACAAAACAAAAACGAACAACAAAAGAGAAAGTGCCATTTATTCTGAGTCCTGGCTGAGTGAGTTTGGTGCAGCCGGTGCAGGGAGCTGTGAGCAGAGGCGAAGTCAGAGCATGGCCGGGTACACAGCTCCGGATGCGGCAGGGAGCATCCAGCCGACACTCAGGATACAGTAACCGTTAGGACTGGCAACGCTCGCTGCTCTCCTCCTTCCAGGACCCTCCTGGCGGCTCCCCTTACCTCTCTGCCCCGTCTTCGCCACCACCCTTCCCGGATGGCAGGAAAGGGACGGATCCCAGCAGCCAGGAAGCTCCATCCCCCACTCTCTCCTCCCTCCTGTCTTCCTCCGAACCCTCCCACCGCAGCCCAGTGATTTTCCTGCCTCTTCACAAGGCGATTTTATTAAACATCTCGAAAAAATATTCTCTCACTCCCTCTCTCTTTATTTATAAAAATCAACTTAGCACCCTGCTCCTTTGTTCTATTTGGATTCTGGAACAGCCTGGTTTATATTTAGCCGAAATCCCGCTCCTTTCCCCACGGATTCCGGCTCAGCCCCAACTACAGGGGTGCAGCGGGTGGAGCGGGGGCTCAGGGGGTTTTGCAGAGTTGCTCCCCGCGGGATGAGAGCATCTTTTGCATGCTATCTAGTGATCCCAAGTGAGTCCGGTCTGGGCTAGCATCTTGATCATCCCATCACTAGCCCATACAGATGTCCTGGAGTGAGGGGCCGGGCAAAGGGCGTAGGAAGACCGAGGCCCAATCTGTAGCCAGGCTCTGAGGGGCAGAAGGTGAGGATTTGTGTGCGGGTCTCCTCGTCCCGCCACACCCCCCCAGGCTTGCCCCCGTCACCCCCACCCATTTGGCTGCTGAGGAGAGTCTGAGGGTGTCAACACGCTTATACCCTTGAGATGGCAAGCCTGGACAATCCTACAGGACAGACGTGAGCACAAGGAGCTGCTCCACACAGAAGCCACTTCTTCCACAAAGCCCTCCCAGATTAAGCCCCATCTATTCAGCTCACAGCACCCACCAACTCACACACTGGGGTTTCAGAGATAACACGAACGAGCCAGGGCCTCCCAGGACCTGGACTTGAGCACAAATCCGGAGGTGGACAAAGCCCCAATTGTTTTTCAAGAATACACAAGGCCTGCTCTCCAAAGAAGCACTTGGCATGGGGACCCCACACAGAGTCGTGCTTATGGCTGTATCTGGGGGTCAGAGGATAGCTTCCCGACACATGCTTACAAGATTATTTGGCAAGGCCTGGGTTCGATCACCAGTACAACACGGGGTGGGGGCAAATAAATTGGACTCAGTGGTTATAAAAAAAAAAAAAAGGGAGAAGGAAGGAAGGAAAAAAGGATGGCAGGCTAGATCCAGACATAAAGATGGGCTGGGAAGGGGCTGTATTGGGGATTCTGAAGTAGTGGGAGGGGCTGTATCGAGTAGCTAGAATCGAGACACATTAGGTATGTGTTATGAAGCTGTCTAAAGAGTCAGTTAAGAATTTTAATAAAAGCAAAGTAATTCTCACAAAAGAAAATACACAAGAGGCCAATAATAAAAATGCAAAGATGCTCAAACATCTCGATAACAAAGTACCCATTAAAATCACCAGATCCTACCAACAACTTAGGATGCCTACACAGAGGGTAAATATCTTCAGGCACATCCATACGGGGGGGGGGGGATCAAGTAGTATTCAGGGGTGAAAAGGAATGAATGCCTATATACAGTAAAATGCAGACGAACTTCAAAACCGTGTTTTTAGCAGGTGTAGTGACCCATGCCTGTAATCCCAGCACTTGGAAGACTAAGGCAGGAGGATCAGGAGTTCAAAGTCAGCCCTGCTATATAGTGAGACACTGTCTCAAGGGGGGGGAGGAGGGGAGGTGAAGATTAGGGCTGGAGAGACAGTTCAGCAGCTAACTGCTCATGCTGCTCTCGCAGAGGACCTGAGTTCAGTTCCCAGCACCAACCCCAGGTAGCTCACTACCGTACCTCCAGCCCTGGGAAACCAACACCTCTGGGCTCCACAGGCGATTCTGGGCACACACACACACACACACACACACACATACACACAGGGGTACACACACATAAATTTAACACTAAAAGTCAGTCTTTTAAAAAAGAAAATACACGCGGGGTACATAAGTTTAACACTAAAAGTCAGTCTTTTAAAAAAGAAAATACACGCGGGGTAGCAGTGGCCTTTAATACCAGGACTTGGGAGGCAGAGGCAGGCGGATTTCTCAGTTCGAGGCCAGCCTGGTCTACAGAGTGAGTTCCAGGACAGCCAGGGCTACACAGAGAAACCCTGTCTTGAAAAAAAACAAAAAAAAGACAAAAAAAGAAAAGAAAATACAGATTAGTAGAAAGTATTCATTATATGTATAGATAGATACCTATGAACACATGCATGCCAGCATATACTTAGAATTAAGAACTCTTTTTTTTTTGTGCTCGCTTCAGCAGCACATATACTAAAGTTAGAACGATACAGAGAAGAACTCTCTTTTGTTTGTTTGTTTTGTTTTGTTTTTTTCGAGACAGGGTTTCTCTGTGTAGCCCTGGCTGTCCTGGAACTCACTTTGTAGACCAGGCTGACCTTGAACTCAGAAATCTGCCTGCCTCTGCCTCCCAAGTGCCAGGATTAAAGGCGTGCGCCACCACGCCCAGCTGAATTAAGAACTCTTGTTATGGCAACTGGTAGTGGCGGTGGCAGTCCTGTGCACTTTTAATCCCAACAGTTGGGAGGCAGAGGCAGGGGGATTACTGAGTTGAAGCCCAGCCTGGTCTATGGAGTGAGTTCCAGGACAGCCAGGGTCATGCAGAGAAACCCCATCTCAAATACACACACACACACACATGAACCCTTACTACTGAGACTAAGAGAACAAAATCCAAAACCCACCCCATCAGGCAGTGCCTGCCAGATGGCTCAAAGGGTAAAAGCGCTTGCCACACAAGCTCAGCACCTTAAATTCAACTCCTAGAACCCATCTGTGTAAAAATGGAAGGAAAAAAACTCACTCCACAAAATTGTTCAATACCCCTCCTCTATGGTGCGTGCACACACAGGACAATAATCCATTTTTATTTATTATGTTAGGTATAGGAGTGCCTACACATATGTATGTGCACCACATGCATGCCTGGTATTTTAGGACACCAGAAGAGGGTGTCACATCACCTGGAACTGGAATTACAGAGTTGGGAACTACCATTTGGGTGCCAGGAATTGAACCCAGGTCCACTGGAGGAGCAGCCAGTGCTCTAACCACTGAGTCACCCCTCCAGCGCCACCAATCTTTTTTTTTTTTTTAAGTAGGCAAAACGATTGAACAGATGCATTCGGAAAAGACGCCGTTATCTCTAGTTACCAGGGAAGTACAAATTCAAATAGAAACTTAAGACACCCTTGCAGATGTGTTAGGGTAGATTTCTCAGATGAGCAAGCCATCTAAACACACAGTATCGGTGAGGACGCAGCGCGGGAATGGGCAGTTCTGTTGAGAAGACTGACTGCTCCTTATATAGCTGAACACACGCCTATCTCTGCTCATAATTCTCTTCCTTGCCATTTACCTGAGAGAATGCAAATAGCTTATACATGAATTTCATAGCTTCATTCTTCAAAACAACAACAAAAAAAACCTTAACTCTGTGGGTGTGCCCACCTGAGTGTGTATATGTGTAGGAGCCCAGAGAGGCCAGAAGAGGGCATCAGATCCCTTGGAACTGGAGTTACGGGTAGTTGTGAGCCACCATGTGGGTGCTGGGAACTGAGTCTGGGTCGTGTGCTCTAACCCCTGAGCCACCTGTCCAGCCCCCTCTGGTTAGTTTTATTGTCAACACAGTCCAAAGTTAGCATGAAAGAGGGATCCTTGCTGAAGAATCGCTGTCAGGTCAGCCCAGTGGCCATGGCTGTAAAACTGTTTGATTGATTGATTGATTGATTGATTGATTGTGGAGACAGGGTTTCTCTGTGTAGCCCTGGCTGTCCTGGAACTCCCTCTATAGACCAGGCTGGCCTCAGACTCACAGAGATCCGCCTGCCTCTGCCTCCCGAGCACTGAGATGAAAAGCGTGCATCACCACGCCCAGTTCTTGCTTTTGAAATGGGCTATTGCTCAGCTTGGTCTAAGCTCTAAGGATCAAGCAACCTTCCTTCTTCCGTCTCCCGGCTCGCCGGAACTACAGTAGGCGTCCCATTGCTCATAGGCCCTCAGTTGTTCAAAGCAGGTCTTAGGCAGGTCCGGCCTCCTGGTCTTCAGGCCCAGTGCCACACCTTCCTTGCTGATCAGGGCTCCCCCGAGCCCCTAGGACATATGGAAGTGACAGTCTCCAGGTTTTGAGATAAGCCCAAGGGACACACTAGGGTCTTGATCTCAGATGGATTTTTCTGTAGAAGCCAACATCAGGTCCTGAGGGCACGTGCCCAGCCCCGGGAAAGGCCACTAGCCTCCAGAGCAGCCAGTGTCACTCAGTCTTTAGAACACAAGTTGCCATGCAACCACTCATAACCACTTATAACCTCACGCACAACACCCAGCCTCGTTGCTCCTGACTCCCGACTCCATGAAACCAAGCAAGGTGTTGATGTTGGTGGCACACGCCTTTAATCCCAGCACTCGGGAGGCAGAGGCAGGCGAATTTCTGAGTTCGAGGCCAGCCTGGTCTACAAAGTGAGTTCCAGGACAGCCAGGGCCACACAGAGAAACCCTGTCTCGAAAAAAACCAAAAAAAAAAAAAAAAAAACCAGTCTGGTCTACCAAGGAAGCCAGGGTTACACAGAGAAACTCTGTCTCAGAAAACAAAAGCGATAGATAGATAGATAGATAGATAGATCGATAGATAGATAGATACATAGATAGATAGATCGATAGATAGATCGATAGATAGATAGATAGATAGATAGATAGATAGATAGATAGATCGATAGATAGATCGATAGATAGATCGATAGATAGATCGATAGATAGATAGATAGATCGATCGATAGATAGATAGATAGATAGATAGATAGATAGATAGATAGATAGATCGATCGATCGATAGATAGATAGATAGGAACTATGCAAGGTAATAAATGTTCTTACTTAGGGAAGCACAGAGCCAGTGTTTGTCACAGATGCTAAGGGAGCCCAAGCCAGGGCGATCAGTTGTGCTGAGGAAGGAGTTAAGGCCAGGGCAGCCATAGCGAGACCCTGTCTCATAAGTAAATAAATAGATGCTGCTGTCACAGCTATTACACTTGAGGATCATTCGTTCTGGAGCAGCAATGACGTCAACTAGCCTTCACTGAGACTAACCCCGAGATTTCTGTATGCTAGCTGCCTGTTTGTCTGTAACCACTCTCTCCAGGTGTGGTAGCAGGCACACATCTGCACACGGAGGCTCAGGCGCTAGGGTCAGGTCGCTCAGAGTTCTAGGCCAGCCAAGGACACACAGTGAGACCTGACTCCAAATAAATAAGTAGGGGCTAGAGAGTGGCCTCAATGCTTACGTGCTAAGCGCATACCCTGCTCTTCGTCAGGACCCAAGTTCAGTTCCCTGGCACCCGTCTCAGTTGGCTCACGACCACCAGGATCCAGAGGGATCCATGGCCCCCCTAGGTTCTGCATTCACAGATGCTCTCAGAGCCAGCAAGATGGCTCAGCGGGTAAAGGGACTTGACCCCCAAGCCTGACCACTTAGAGTTTAATATCTGGGACTTACATGGTGGAAGGAGAGACACTCCTCAAAGTTGTCCTTAGACCTCCACATGAGCACCGTGTCGGGTGCACACTCACTCACTGAGGCAGGGGGATGGCTGTGAGTTCTGGGACAGCCAGGGTTACGTAGGGGGACCTTGTTTTAAAATAAATAGAAGCTTGGCCAACAATAAATCAGTCTTAGGGAGAGGAGAGTTAATTCAAGGACGGGCATCCTCAGCTATGTACCAAGTCTGGGGCCAGCCTGGGCTATATAATGAGTTCTGGATCACCAGGGTTACATAGTGTCTCCAGGGGTGGGGTGGGGGGAGACCCTGGAGAGGGAATGGAAGGAGATTAAAAAAAAAAAACAAAACAAAACAACAACAACAACAACAACAAAAACTCCCTACGGAGGTAAATATTTAAGAGTAACAAGAAAACAGAAGCGGAAGAGACCCGGAGGGCAAGCCCCTGCGCTCTGTACCTCCCAAACCCCACACCGGTGTGATTGCATGACCTGTGGGCATCACGGACCAGCCATCTTCTTCTTCTTTCTCCCTTACCTAACAGTGGCTACGCAGTGGGTTTAAACCAAGACTGTCTCTAACACGTTGCCTACCCTGGCCAGGGTCAAAGCTGGTGAAGTTCCGTGCTGTGGGGATTAACACAGCCCCGGGACACCCAGGAAGCAGCCCTGCTGAGAGACTCTCTCAGAGCTATTTTTGAAAAGCGAGCAAGGCCTGCAGGCATCCCTGGCAGAGCCAGGAACTTGGAGCTGGAAGATGGGCGAGCCAGGAGCAGAGGGAAACAGACAGCTAAAGGCAGAGCCCACGCCCTGTCCCTATGACGTCAGCCCCACGCATTGTGACATAAGACTGTGGTGGTGGAGGCAGGAGATTGGGCGGGGCATCCTTGCGCTCCCTTGGATGCACTTTTATAAATTGTGGTAAGATATTCAAAACCTAAAACTCATCCTTGGGAATTTTTAACAACTCCCTCCGGGGGCTGAGTGACATTGGGGATCGACCGACCGAGTTCTCGCTGGAACAGGGAGTGTGGATGCCAGCCAAAAGTATTGGTTCACCAAATGGTGCGGGGAGGTTTTGCTCTATTTGGGAAGAATTCTGAAATTGGAGGGCATGTCATTGCTCTGGGGCAAAGCCGGGGCCAGAGATCAGGAAAGAGCTAAGGAAGCTTCGTGGGGAGGGGAGGAGAGGGGACAGGGCAGAAGAGCAGGTGCTCTGGGTGGAAACTGACACCCTCGAGGGGACAGAAAGCAGCAGAGGGGCCTAATGAAGCATGTACTGTAAGGGAGAGGTGTTTGCAACTGGGCTTGCGGGGGGGGGGGGG